>NC_091353.1:24115758-24243258 GCF_038502225.1 Cherax quadricarinatus
TGCATAATGAGAAAAAAATCCGACCATGTTTTTGGATTAAAATGCCGACTTTGCTTTGTATTTTCGTATAGTATTTACGGTTGTATTCTCATTTTTTTGGTCTCATTTGATAGAATGGAAAACATATTATAGAAATAGAGGTTATTCTGATAGGTTTTATTAAAAAAGAATCTTGAAATGGAGCTTAACCCCTTCAAGGCCCAAGGCCAAAATCTGAAGTGGTGCTCCTTTGTCCAAGAAATTTTGAAAAAAAAAAAAAAATTATTTTTTCTTACAGAATTAAAGAGTATATTTTTGTGAAGGTAATAAAAGAATTTTTTTTTTTCTGATCAGTACTTACCGAGATACAGCGGTGGGAAATTGACCCAAAATGACCAGGTGGCGGCAACATCAGTGACTTCCACGAAATCCCATTTTTTTATTTTACGTTTTTTATACTTTTTTCTTTTCTTTTCTAATTTTTTTTCTTTTTTTAATAGCATTTGTGGCCTGTGAGACCAGTATAATGTATATTGTATAAGTGTACACTCATTGTATTCAACACAATAACTGCACTAATTTGTTTATCATTATATTGCTTACAAAACTTGTTTACAAGTTTATTGTAAACAAAATGATGAAAATATTAGTGCGGTTATTGTGTTGAATACAACGGTACCATATAGTACCATGTGGTACAATGGTGCCATAGGGTGCAATTGTGTCATGTGGGTTTTAACGTAACGTGGATGGGGTAAGAATACTCACGTAGGCTGGTAGTACGTATAATATAACAGAAAGTATGGGAAGCGTCAACAGCAGACCTGCCTCTCTCTACACCCTATCTTCGACTGACCCACAGTGCCTACGGTTGAGGGGTGTTTTGAAATCCTGCTATGGTCAGCAGCAATATGAATAATCAGTCAGTGATTCACGCAGACGGTTGGTAGTGAGTCATCTACTGGTACACTGGTTACTGGTAACTGGTTACTAGGAACTGGTACTACTACTGAGAATTGTACCATATGGTACAATGGCACCATATGGTACAATGGTACCATATGATACAATGGTACCATATGGTACAATGGCACCATTTGGTACAATGGTACCATATGGTGTAATGGTACCATATGGTACCATATGATGCAATGGTACCATATGGTACATTGTACCATACAGTACAATGATACCATATGGTTCATTGTACCATATGGTACTGTTGTATTCAACACAATAAACACACTAATATTTTCATTATTATTTTATTCACAATACAGTGGACCCCCGCATAGCGACTTTAATCCGTGCAAGAGGGCTGGTTGTTATGCGAAATGTTCGGTATGCGAATGAATTTTCCCCATAAGAAATAATGGAAATCAAATTAATCCGTGCAAGACACCCAAAAGTATGAAAAAAAAAATTTTTACCACATGAAATGTTAATTTTAATACACACAAACTGAAAAAGGCATGCACAATTACATGACACTTACTTTTATTGAAGATCTGGTGATGATTGATGGGATGGGAGGAGGGGAGAGAGAGTGTTAGTGTTTAGAAGGGGAATCCCCTTCCATTAAGACTTGAGGTGTCGAGTCCTTTTCTGGGGTTACTTCCCTTCTTCTTTTAATGCCACTAGGACCAGCTTCAGAGTCACTGGACTTCTTTCGCACAACATATCTGTCCATAGTGGCCTGTACCTCTCGTTCCTTTATGACTTCCCTAAAGTGTTTCACAACATTGTCAGTGTAATAATCACCAGCACGGCTTGCAATAGCTGTGTGAGGGTGATTTTCATCCATGAAGGTTTGCACTTCAAGCCACTTTGCACAGATTTCCTTAATCTTTGTAGTAGGCAATTTCTTCAATTTCTCTCTCCCCTCCTCTGAACCAGTTTCCTCAGGTCTGGCCTCTTGCTGTTGAAGTTGATCTATCAGCTCATCATTGGTTAGTTCTTCATTGTCCTCCTCCACCAACTCTTCCACATCATCCCCACTAACCTCCAACCCCAAGGACTTTCCCAATGCCACAATGGATTCCTCAACTGGCATAATCCTCTCAGGGTTAGCCTCAAACCCTTCAAAATCCCTTTTGTCTACACATTCTGGCCACAGTTTCTTCCAAGCAGAGTTCAAGGTCTTCTTAGTCACTCCCTCCCAAGCCTTACCTATAAGGTTTACACAATTGAGGATATTAAAGTGCTCTCTCCAAAACTCTCTTAGAGTCAGTTGAGTTTCTTAGGTCACTACAAAGCACCTTTCAAACAGAGCTTTTGTGTACAGTTTTTTGAAGTTTGCAATAACCTGCTGGTCCATGGGCTGCAGGAGAGGAGTGGTATTAGGAGGCAAAAACTTCACCTTAATGAAGCTCATGTCCCCATAAAGTCGCTCTGCCACGTCTGTAGGATGACCAGGAGCATTGTCTAACACCAGGAGGCATTTAAGGTCTAATTTCTTTTCAGTTAGGTAATCTTTCACATTGGGGGCAAATGCATGGTGTAACCAGTCATAGAAAAAGTCCCTAGTGACCCATGCCTTACTGTTTGCCCTCCACAGCACACACAAATTCTCCTTGAGGACATTCTTTTGCCTGAACGGTCTGGGAGTTTCAGAGTGATACACTAATAAAGGCTTCACTTTGCAATCACCACTAGCATTGGAACACATCAACAAAGTAAGCCTGTCTTTCATAGGCTTATGTCCTGGGAGTGCCTTTTCCTCCTGAGTAATGTAGGTCCTGCTTGGCATTTTCTTCCAAAACAGGCCTGTTTCATCACAATTAAACACTTGTTCAGGTTTCAGTCCTTCACTGTCTATGTACTTCTTGAATTCCTGCACATATTTTTCAGCTGCTTTGTGGTCCGAACTGGCAGCCTCACCATGCCTTATCACACTATGTATGCCACTACGCTTCTTAAATCTCTCAAACCAACCTTTGCTGGCCTTAAATTCACTCACATCATCACTAGTTGCAGGCATTTTTTTAATTAAATCCTCATGCAACTTCCTGGCCTTTTCGCTTACGATCGCTTGAGAGACGCTATCTCCTGCTACCTGTTTTTCATTTATCCACACCAATAAGAGTCTCTCAACATCTTCCATCACTTGCGATCTCTGTTTCGAAAACACAGTTAAACCTTTGGCAAGAACAGCTTCCTTGATTGCCTTTCTGTTGCCCACAATAGTAGCGATGGTTGATTTGGGTTTCTTGTACAACCTGGCCAGGTCGGCGACACGCTCTCCACTTTCATACTTATCAATGATCTCTTTCTTCATCTCTATAGTAATTCTCACCCTTATTCCTGTAGGGTTGGCACTAGAAGCTTTCTTGGGGCCCATGGTCACTTATTTTCCAGATAAAGCACCAAAAGCACTGTAATAATACGAAATACTTCCGATTGTATGCTTGGATGTTACCGCGGAGGCTGGCTGGTAAACAATGCCACCGGCGGAACATGTGAGGCTGGCTGAGGGCGCACATTGGACGCGTCTCAGACGAAGAGCGGTGAGCGGGTTTTTGGGCGGTATGCGAGGCAAAATTTTTGCGAAAAAAGCGAGCGGTATGCAGATTGTACGGTATGCGATGCGTACGGTATGTGGGGGTCCACTGTAGTTGTTTACAACAAAAATATGCAAAAATGTGTACAGGAACTTGACGTGTTCCTTGAGGTGGATGACAAAGCACTTTGTCTCGGAAACTGCTGAGTCAGTAGCTAGCTTGTGTGGCCACTCAGTCTTGGCTGGTGTCTCATGCCACCAACACCTATTGACCATATGGTAAACATTATACAGGGTACTGGGTACAGGGTACCATATGGTACAGGGTACCATACAGTACAGGACACCATATGGTACAGATACAGGGATAACTATGGAAATAAGTCACCCTGACTTTTTGGGGTTATCCTAGGATTTTATACATATGCTGCTATTTATGATAATCTATGTACGTAATTGTATTTCTGTACACCTGAATAAATTTACTCAAGTGCATGTGGCATCATAAGTAAGTTTATTTAGTTATACACAAATAAAGTTACATAGAATATCATACTTAGCAGCATATGTTTGGAGAACCTAGGATAACCCAAAAAAGTCAGACAGACTGATTTCCATTAGGGTCCCTGTACCATATGGTATAATATACCATATGGTACAATGTATGATATGGTACATTGTACCATATGGTACCACTCTACCATACAATACCATTGTACCATATGATACCATTGTATGACATGGCACCATTGTACCATATGATACCATTGTACCATATGGCACAATGGTACCATATGGTTCAAAACCATAGAGTTCGTCTTCAGCTCCACTTCCATCAGTCTTAGAACTGTAAGTTGTGAAGAGGAGAGTCAGAATTCACCTGGAGAGTGAGTGGGGAGTGAGAGCTTCCTTGCCGCCAGGCACAATGAACAAAGCTACTTTGCCGGCGTTTCCACAATGCCATGCGGGCGTCCAGATTTTTTCTATGGTGTGCACACTGACCACCCAGACCCATTCTCTCAGATGTAGGCCTACCAGCCTTCTCGCGCTAAATTTGATGCTGCTAGAATTTTGGCGTAGATCTACGGTTTGGACCCTGAACATAAATCCGTAGATCTACGGGACGGACCCTGAAAGGGTTAAGGTAGGAGAAATGTTTGATTTTTGCCGATGTTCAAAAGTAAACAAATGATGTCCTTGTTCAATAAATGTCCAACTAGCCATTCTGATATGCAGTCATGAATGGGTTGACATTATTTATACAATAATTACAATATTGCAGTAGTCTGCATAACAATAAATCTTTATTTTTTGTTTGAATAAAAATTCAAAATAGAAAGCAAGAGTAATATCAGAGGGGCCTGGAGATGTGACTGATGAGCAAAGAAAATGTTATTTTAGAGCCAGGAATGTCTGCATTGTTCATTCTGGACCCTATTTTGAAATTGTCATATTTTTTAATTTTTGTGAAATTGGCCAAATTGCAAATTTCTGACCACTTTGTTGGGTAGTTGAAATCAGTAAATGGGCATTTATTGTAATCAATTAATAGAAGAAATGTTGTTCTAAAGAAATAGCTATGAGTTTGGTCGATTGGAACAATGGAATTAGCTGAAAATAGGGCTCAAAGTGGGCGAAATCGCCAATTCGTAAATATCGCCGAGGTTGCTAACTTCGTGAGAGCGTAATTCGGTAAGTTTTCCATCAAATTTTGTTCTTTTGGTGTCATTACCATCGGGAAAAGATTCTCTATCATTTCATAAGAAAAAAAAAAAAATTTGCGACAGTCAAGGGATTAAAGGGTTAATGAACTCCTGAATTGAAAAAAAATACTGGTTGATGTAATCTCTGCCTAATTCATCAACTTCGGTGTTGCACATGTGTGTAATTCATCAACTTCAGTGTCCCACATATGTCTAATTCATCAACTTCAGTGTCCCACATGTCTATTTTATCACCAGTGTTCCATATGTGTCTGATTCATCAACTTTGGTATTGTACATGTGCCTAATTCATCAACTTTGGTATTGTACATGTGTCTAATTCATAATTTTAGTATTATACATGTGTCTAATTCACCAACTTTGGTGTTGCACATGTGTCTAATTCATCAACTTCAGTTTTTTCTACACCAATAATATTATGAAAGAAACATCTGAGTCAACAGCTGGCTTTCCTAATGATCCAAGTCGGATCGAAATGTCGTTGTAAGCTCCTCTCTTCTATGTGCAGGTTATTTGTGGAATGTTCCAGCCACGGTATTCTTTTTTTTTTTTTCTAATGCCTTAGATATAGAGCTCTGAGGAGGAACACAACCTTATTTTCCCCATATGTTTTTCACTCCATAAGTCACAGATATCATCAGCAGCACAGTTTTCTGCAACACAACCTTCACAAATATTGAATGTCCACTGTATAATAAAAATTTCTGATTCACTTTAGTACAGTTTACCAGTGTAGAGTGGTACAACACTACACCACAAAGATATACATAGAGAACAGTGAATGTGGGGTTGGTAATACCCAAAATGCCTATGCATGCTAGTGGCCTTCTTTGTAATTAATATTTTATAATATGTAAACCCCACATTGTGAGCTTTGCAGGGAAATAAACATTTTCATTGCTATAATATTATAATTTTGCTGTTAAATATTTAATCTGCAAAAATTTTAAATGTAAAGTACAAAATATAAAAGAAACTAATTCAGAAATAGAAAAGTACAAAAATAGAGTAAAGGAATTTAGTTATATAACTCAGTTCTTTAACTTTATAGTTAGATAACAAGATGCAGTTGTAGACTATTTGAAATAATAGTAATGATGATTGAAGTAACAATGATTATAACTAAGATTATAATGCTTATTGTAGAATATGTTTCCTTCAGGTCACTTTACTTAAGATCACTCTAGGTCACTTTAGGTCACTACTTTGGCTCACTCTACTTTAACCCTTTGACTGTCCCAAGCCCATTTCTGCAGCTGTCTTCCTATGTTGAAAAATATTCGAAAAATAAAACAATTATTTTTTCTTATCAAAATGTTAGGATTATTTTGCCGAGTGTTTTAAGCCTATTTTTTTTTTTTTTTTTGTGATCATTATTTACCGAGATATAGAGGCATAAAGTTGGCGTATGGCAACAGTGGCAAATGTCTCTCACCCGGTAAATGTTTTTTTTTACTCCCATTCAAAAGCTTCTTGCTTTTTCCATGTTATGTTGTTGCCCCTTATACTTTGATAGTAAGGTTCTCACTACATGTTCTAGTGTGGTGTAGCTTTTTACATAAAGGCCTTATCAGTCTAGGGTAATACTTACAGTCATGATTGATCATCCTCAGTGTCTCTGAAATCCTTTCACCAGCCCTCTTCACAGGTTATTTAAACTACTATTACCAAAAAATAGATACTTATATTCAGGTAGATATATACAGAATATACAATATACAAAATGTAAGTCTACACACTCCCTAGCTGCTCTCCTAGGAACAGCCTACATGGTGCATCTCAACAATTTGCCCTTCTTTCTTCTTGACTAATCTCTGCACTGACCAGTGTTTTTGACACTTTAGTCACCCTGGGTATGGTGGCTACAAAACTCACCCCTTGGGCATACATAATGCCCAAAAAATAAAAAGAAAGACCCAGAGGTTCTACCAGCTTGAAGCCAACAAGGAGTGTGAGAGAGAGGGAGGAGCCTAGCTAAGCTCCTCCCACATCCACCAAAACAACAAAAGACTGTTGCCAAGCATAATTCTCTAGTTACCACAACTCTATCATACCTTATTTTACTTTTACAAAAAGAAATACAACTTTATAAACTACTTATTTAAATTGTGTGTGTGTGTGTCTATAGTATAACCTATTATATTCAGAAAACAGGCTTGACCCAGCTGCCTCTCAGTCCCTAAGAGTGATCTTCCATTAGGGCCATTTAGTGCTGTAGTCCCCATCAATTCAATATAATTAGGTATTCCAGAGTAAATGTTTCTTATATACATCAATATGTGTTGGGTCCCATAGTCCCATAACATTCCACTGCTTTATTTTTTCAGGTAACTTATGTGTCCTGTGAGACCAAAGTAAGGTGCAGTGTACATATACACTCTTGTATGCAACACAATAACTGCACAAACATTATTATCAATATATTGTTTACAAAACTTGTTTATACAAACTATACAAAATTTTTTTTATTACTATTGTTCTATAATATATATGTATATACTAATGTACAGTCACTGGACATGTTCCTAGAAGTTCTGCAGCTTGTGGAACTCTTTGAAACATGGTGTCATACACAATTGTGTTTTACATTCCTCACACATAAAATGAGTGTCTCTGCATTTTTGTGGGCTTTTTTTTTATGTGCACAGACAAAACACCTCATCTGAGTAGTTTTCTTCAAATTAGTAGCAGACAGTTGTGTTGGGTAGTTATCCTAGGTAAATGGTCCTGTGTCATCATTCCCTCCCTCCCTCCCTACCTACCTACCTACCTACCTACCTACCTACCTACCTACCTACCTACCTTCCTGTCTGTCTGTCTCTCTGTCTCTCTGTCTCTCTCTCTCTCTCTCTCTCTCTGTCTCTCTCTCTCTCTGTCTCTCTCTCTCTCTGTCTCTCTCTCTCTGTCTCTCTCTCTGTCTCTCTGTCTCTCTCTCTGTCTCTCTCTCTGTCTCTCTCTCTCTCCTCTCTCTCTCTCTCTCTCTCTCTATCTCTCTCTCTGTCTTTCTCTCTCTCTGTCTCTCTCTCTCTGTATCTCTCTCTCTGTCTCTCTCTCTCTCTCTGTCTCTCTCTCTCTCTCTGTCTCTCTCTCTCTCTCTGTCTCTCTCTCTCTCTGTCTCTCTCTCTCTGTCTCTCTCTCTCTCTGTCTCTCTCTCTCTCTCTGTCTCTCTCTCTCTCTCTGTCTCTCTCTCTCTCTGTCTCTCTCTCTCTCTCTCTCTCTCTGCTCTCTCTCTGCTCTCTCTCTCTCTCTCTGCTCTCTCTCTCTCTCTGCTCTCTCTCTCTCTGCTCTCTCTGCTCTCTCTGTCTCTCTCTCTCTCTCTCTCTCTCTCTCTCTCTCTCTCTCTCTCTCTCTCTCTCTCTCTCTCTCTCTCTCTCTCTTCATTCTTTGTTTCTTTCTTCATTCTCATACAGGTACCATCTGACTTATGACCAAGCTTGGTTCTGACCAACCAGTCGTAAGTCAAAATGGATATAAATTGAACCTTTGAAAATTGCCAACATATTGGGTAGGGCATAATATCAAACGTTTCTTATATAAACTACCTACATAATACTGTAATGTAATGTACAATCATTATTTCATTCTTTTCACCATAATTTACTTTTATTATGTTTTAATTATTTATGTGCTGTATATAATGTATACATGGTAATGAACTGTATTGTAAATTTTACATCGCATACAGTATCATATGTTACTTTTATCTTTATGTATTGTCGACACAGTAGAATGGGAGAATACCACCGGTAGTGTCATCCTGCCAGAATGTACCCTATACCCTATACCCTAAGTAAAGAGAAACAATTCTGGAACATGTGTAATACGTATCTGGCTGGCTGGCTTGCCGGGTGGGTGGCCGGGTGGTTGGCTGATTGGCTGACTGAATGATAGTGTTGCAGTTGGGATGGAAATTGTGCATGGTGGTGGTGCCAGCTGTGAGGCACCAGCAGTGGGCCATGCTGCCACCCATGCCGCTACCTCAGCTGATCTACAACAAAGGCCACCGTCCCTCACCCACTCGCCCACCCACCACACCAGCCTCCACAACCACAACCACCTGTCAATATCCAGTACCCACCAGCAGACCGCACCTGGGATTGGCAGGAAGCTGACAATTTTGTTTCTAATCCTTATCACTTTGATGAAGCTCAAAGTGGAATATGGCCATCTTGTACACTTGGGAACAATGCCACTGAACTAGAATGTTTTGAGTTACTCTTGACAAACCCCTGATGGAAATTATTGTCAGGGAAAGCAACACATACTTTGAGTACACCATGGCAAACACAATACTTTCACCAAAATCACGCCTACACCAGTGGAAGGAGATAACTGTGGCTGAGATGAATCTTTTTTTTGCCACAATAATGCTTATGCCACATGTGTATAAGCACAGTGTCAAATCATGCTGGGCAACAGACCGCCTGATTGCAACCCCAGGTTTCAGTGATATAATGCGAGTGAATCGATTTGTGCTGCTATTATGTATGCTTCACTTCTCAGACAGAACCAGGCCCGACAGAAACGACAGGTTATATAAGATTAGGATTGTGTGTGTGTATCTGAAACAGAAATTCATTATGTATTTTTATCCCTTCAGGAAGCTTGTTATTGATGAGTCTTTGATTCTCTTCAAAGGAAGACTCTCAAGCAGTGCATACCAAGCAAGAGGAAATGCTTTGGTATAAAGTTGTTTGTGCTTTGTGACTGCTACAGTGGTCTTGTATTGGATGTTATTGTGTACACTGTAAGTCATACATTGCAAAATACCAGGAAGTTATTGGGCATCTCTGGTGATGTGGTTAGAACAATGATGGAACCATATCTTGGTAAGGGGCATATATTATATACTGATAACTGGTACACAAACCTCTCACTCAGTGTTTTTTGCAAGTGAACATGACAGATGTGTGTGGCACAGTGTGTGGAAATCGTAAACATATGCCCAGGTTTGATGCTGGCACTCGTAGAGGTGAGGTACAGGTGTTTGCTGCCAATGACATCATAGCATTTCGGTGGCATGACAAACAAGATGTCACACTGTTGTCATCAGTTCACACTAACGAAATGACAAACACTGGCAGGCAGAATAGAGAGACCAATGAACCCATTCTAAAACTTGAAGCTGTGATTGATTACACCCTCAATATGCACTCAGTGGAGAAATGTGACATGCAGATTGGGTTTGCTGATTGTGTTCGCAAGAGTTATAAGTGGTACATAAAACTCTTTTTCCATATTCTGGACATTTCCATGCTCAGTGCTTATAATATGTATAAGATGAGGACCAGAAACAAACTACCATATGGGGAATTTCATTTGTCTGTCATCAGACAAATAATATTCAAGTACCAAGGAACAACACCTGCAATAGAAAACTGCCCACTGAATTATCAACAACTACTTTCTCCTCTGAAGCATGGTGATCACTTCCTAATACAACTGCCTGCTACTGCTTTCAAGAAAAAGGCTCAGAAGAGGTGTTACGTCTGTGCACATACAAAAAAATGCCCACAACAACACAGAAACACTCGTTTTGTGTGTGAAGAGTGTAAAACAGCACTGTGCATGACACTATGTTTCAAACACTTCCACAAGCTGCAGAACTTCCAGAAACATTCCCTGTGACTGTATATGTGTATATAAAATATAGTAATAAACAACATTTTATATTGTTTGTTTGTGTAAACATGTTTTGTAAACAATATAGTGACAACAGTGTTTATGCAGTTATTGTGTAGTATAGAAAGAGAAAAAATGACAAAATAGTGCTCATATTGGTCTCACATTCCATAAAAGTTACTTGAAAAAAAAATTAAAAATTCATAGAAAAAAGTAAATAAAAGATTACCGGGTGACCAGCAGTCCACGACGATGCCATATGTGGTTCATTTTCTGTCAACTTCACTCCTCCATATCTCAGTAAGTATTGATGGCAAAAAAAAATTTTTAGCCTGTAATGTTTAGAAAAAAAAAAAAACTATCTTTTCATAAGAAACAATAATTTTTTTTTTTTTTTTTTTTGGGGAGGGGGGGGAATTTTTCGACTACTTTGGGTCAGTACTTTAGGTCACTACTTTAGGTCACTATTTAAGGGCACTCTGGGTCACTACTTTAGGTCACTACTAAAGGGCACTCTGAGTCACTACTTTAGGTCACTATTTAACCCTTTCAGGGTCAAGAGGCAATCTCCTAAACTTGTTCTCAGGGTCGAAAATTTTTCAGGAAAAAAAATTATTTTTATGAAAAGGTAGAGAATCTTTTCCCAATCATAGTGACACCATAAGTATGATATTCAAGGGAAAATTTATGGAATTATACTCTCGCGAAGTTAGCAGTCTCGACGGTGCTATGCATCGGCGATTTCGCCCATTTTGAGCCCTATTTTCAGCCAATTCCAGTGTACTAGTCGACAGAAATCATAACTATTTCGCTAGAACTCCATTTTTTCCCATCGAATGAGTAAAAGAAACCACCCATTTACTGATTTCAACTATCCAATAAAGTGGTCAGAAATTATCAATTTTGCCAATTTCACACAAATTTCAAAAGATGACAATTTCCAAATAGGGTCCAGAATAAACAAGACAGACATTCCTGGCACTAAAATAACATTTCCTCTGTTCATTAGTCACGTCTCCAGGCCCCTCTTACATTTCTTTTGCTTTCCACTTTGAATTTTTATTCTCACAAAAAATAGAAGATTTACTGTTATGCAGGCTACTGCATTAGTGTAGAAATGGTATAAATAATATCAGCACACTTGTGAAAGAATATTAGACTCACCAGTTGACGTGTGTTGGATGCATGACATGATTTGTTTACTTTTGAACTTTGGAAAAAATTGAACATTTCTGCTACTTTGAGCTCAATTTCAAGGTACTTTTCATTGTGAAACCAATCAAAATCATCTCAATTTCTGTAATATGTTTTCCATTCTATAAAAGGAGACCAGGAAAACTATAATACAACCATAAATACCATACGCAAATACACTGCAAAGTCGCTGTTTTAAACCAAAAACACGGTCAATTTTTTTTTCTCATTACGCACTGTGTGCTGCAGGATTTTTTTTATACTGTGCACACTGACCACATAGACCCATTCTTTCATATGTAGGCCTACCAGCTTTCTCTCGCTAGATTTGAAGGGGCTAGAATTTAGGCGTACTATTACGTCAATAACCCTGGTGCGTAAGCCATACTAATATGTCAGAAACCCTGAAAGGGTTAAGGGCACTCTGGGTCACTACATTTTGTCACTACTTTAGATCACTACTTTAGGTCACTGCTTTAGGTCACTACTTAAGGGCACACTGGGTCACTACTTTAGGTCACTACTGAAAGACACTCTGGGTCACTACTTTGGGTCACTCTATGGTGAAAAATAACTGATTGGTTAAAAACATTCAACAAATTTATATTACGACAAAGACATGACTCACTTCCCTCAGGTCCCATTATACAAAGGAACATTTTCTAATTGGCTCTGTATTTGTGTTGGGAAAGAAACTTACTGCAATATTATTTACTATGAACGAATCATATGTAGTACAGGTTGGTAGACAGCAACCATCCAGGGAGGTACCACCCTCCAGTTTATGATTATGAAGCATACACTATGTAGTAAGTTGGTAGACAGCAACCATCCAGGGAGGTACCACCCTCCAGTTTATGATTATGAAGCATACACTATGTAGTAAGTTGGTAGACAGCAACCATCCAGGGAGGTACCACCCTCCAGTTTATGATTATGAAGCATACACTATGTAGTAAGTTGGTAGACAGCAACCATCCAGGGAGGTACCACCCTCCAGTTTATGATTATGAAGCATACACTATGTAGTAAGTTGGTAGACAGCAACCATCCAGGGAGGTACCACCCTCCAGTTTATGACTGTGAAGCATACACTATGTAGTAAGTTGGTAGACAGCAACCATCCAGGGAGGTACCACCCTCCAGTTTATGATTATGAAGCATACACTATAAAGTAAATTGGTAGACAGCAACAATCAGGGAGGTACCACCTACCTGTTATATGTAGTATGTATATGTGAAAAATGCCAGGTAATAGGCTGGTAGTCACCAACCATCCAAGAAAGTAGTTCCCTCCTGTTATAAGAATGTAAGGCATACACATATCAGGTAGTAAGTTAGCTTACAGAGAAGAAGTTAGACCCGAGCTCTGGAGGTGAGAAGTACAGCACCTATATTCTGCAGGATGGATGTGGATGCTTTTGTTTTCAGGGTTATTTGAACTGTGATGTCCACACACTTCTGGCAGGACAGTTATTGAATGAGATTACCTCATTGATTATATTGGGCTGAGACATTACGAATGTGACATCTTGTTTAGGCATGGAGCCTCAGTTTCTGGACCCATCATGTGCCTCTGTAATTCTTTGGCTTCCACCCACAGGATGGATATGAGATGCATAATAAAGATACCAAGCTAACAAATGTTCTTTTTTGGGTCACTCTACCTTGGTGGAAAAGTGCCAGTATTATAAAAGATCCAAGAAGAATGTTATTCAAGCACTTTCATAGTAATGCCTAACTCTGGCGTTTTTCTCCTTTGGCAGATCTTCCGTTACGTTGTGCTCTACTACCTCTGCAAGTTTATTCCTTCTGTAGTAGTCATCCTCTTGTGTGGGGGACTAGCATTAGCAAGCTTCTGTCGTGACGTTGCCAGTCAACATAATTCATCTTGTATATATATATACCCAAGTGAAATTACTATTGTATATAAAAACAGGTAAGGTGTTTGTATATGTTGTTAGCAATGTAGTACATTAGATCAGCCAGGTTGCAATGGCTTTCTAGGCCTGCATGCCACTGGCAGAAACAGCTTGGTTGATCAGGTAGTCAATGAAGTCTGGCCTTGGGCCTGGCTTTAAGAATTTAAAAGCTGTTGACAGTGGTCATGCGTATGTAACAAGTCAGTCATTGTCCACTCCACGAACAATACACACTCATCTCTTAAGAAAATATGTTGTGTGCTCTAGCAGAAATATTTTGTGTGCTCTAGCAGAATTATTTGATGTTACAAATGATGGAAATTTCTGGGGAAGATTTCTTTCTTGATGCTACTTCCTGACCTGTGAGCAGTTCTGAAGATTCTTCTGCCCCTTTAACCAGCCTGAGGCCAGTCTAGTGCTGTTGCAATCTTGGATGTCTTTTAAAGGAACTCACAAGTCTTCATATTAATCTCCTTTAGCCCACAGTGGCTCCTCAGACCTGTTTACATGCAAGAGACTGTAACTACACCTTCCTGAACTCCTCAGCTTCTTCAACTCTAGGTGCTTCTCGACTTACACTGGGGTTACATTCTGATAAGTCCATCGTAAGTTGAAAATATTGTGTCATATAAGAATATGACATGATAAATAAATAAATTAAATAAATAACTACTGTCACTGAATAAGTAAATAAACAAAAAAATTCTGTAACTAAATGTCATTATTGAAAAGTAAATAAATGAATACAGTTGGACCCCCAGATCCTCTGGGGATATGTTCCAAGGACCTGCCCTGGATATCAAAAATACGAATAGAAGCAAACTCTGTATACATCTTTTTTGTTTACATACATACCTATTATAAAGTTAATTTGGTAAATTATGCACATTAAGTGGAGAATTATCATTTGTTCCCTGATGAGAAACACTTCACAGCTTCTCTTAGACTTTGAACAACTTCCACCATCACTACTTTTGCACTTTGGGCCATTATTATGCAAAATTGAGGTTATTTTCAAGCCATGGTAAACTGCGGATAACTGAAACTGCGAATACCAGACCCACAGATATGGGGATTCTTCTGTACAAGTTTATTCTATCAGTGAATGTACCGTACTGTACAGTACAAACAAAAATTTACAGTACATTGACTAGATTACCCATGGATGATACAGGTACAGTACATGTACTAATATGTTGTACAGTGGACTCTCGACCAACGATGGCATCGTGTAGCGTTAAATCTGACTAGCGATACATTTTAACGCAAAAATTTTGCCTCGACTAGTGATAAAAAACCCGACCAACGCTATTCGTTCCGTTCGAGACGCGTCCACTTGTGGCCTGAGCGCGCCTCACTTGTCCCGTGAGTGCCAGTGTTTACAAGCCAGCCAGCCACTGCGGTCCCATTCAAACATACAATCGGAACATTTCATATTATCACAGCATTTGTAGTGATTGCACCTGCAAAATAAGTCACCATGGGCCCCAAGAAAGCTTCTAGTGCCAACCCTACAGCAAAAAGGGTGAGAAGTACTATGGATATGAAGAAAGAGATCATTGCTAAGTATGAAAGTGGAGTGCGTGTCTCCGAGCTGGCCAGGTTGTACACAAAACCCCAGTCAACCATCACTACTATTGTGCCCAAGAAAACGGCAATCAAGGAAGCTGTTCTTGCCAAAGGTGCAACTATGTTTTCGAAACTGAGATCGCAAGTGATAGAAGATGTTGAGAGACTGTTATTGGTGTGGATAAACGAAAAACAGATAGCAGGAGATAGCATCTCTCAAGCGATCATATGTGAAAAGGCTAGGAAGTTGCATGACGATTTAATTAAAAAAATGCCAGCAACTAGTGGTGATGTGAGTGAATTTAAGGCCAGCAAAGGTTGGTTTGAGAGATTTAAGAATCGTAGTGGCATACATAGTGTGATAAGGCATGGTGAGGCTGCCAGTTTGGACCACAAAGCGGCTGAAAAATATGTGTGTGTGTTTGTGTGTGTGTTTGTGTGTGTGTTTGTATGTGTGTGTTTGTGTTGGTGTGTGTGTGTGTTTGTGTTTGTGTGTGTTTGTGTTAGTTCCAGAGCTAAGGGGAATGTCCTACGAAGAAAAGTTAAGGGAAATCGGCCTGACAACACTGGAGGACAGGAGGGCTAGGGGAAACATGATAACGACATACAATATACTGCATGGAATAGACAAGGTGGACAGAAAGAGGATGTTCCAGAGAGGGGACACAGAAACAAGGGGTCACAATTGGAAGTTGAAGACCCAGATGAGTCAAAGGGATGTTAGAAAGCATGCAGCTCAGTTCTGGTCTCCATATTACAGAATGGACATAATTCGTTAGAAAACATTCAGCGTAGAATGACTAAATTAATACATAGCATTAGAAATCTTCCTTATGAAGAAAGATTGAAGACTCTTAAATTACATTCACTTGTTAGATGAAGAATGAGGGGAGACATGATCGAAGTGTATAAGTGGAAGATAGGTATTAATAAAGGGGATATTAATAAGGTCTTGAGGATATCTCTCCAAGAGAGAACCTGCAGTAATGGATTTAAATTAGTCAAGTTTAGATTTAGAAAGGACATAGGAAAGTATTGGTTTGGAAATAGGGTAGTTGATGAGTGGAACAGTCTACCTAGTTGGGTTATTGAGGCTAGGACTTTAGGTAGCTTCAAATTTAGGTTGGATCAATATATGAGTAGGAGGGGTTGGATTTGAGTGGGACTTGCAAATGAGTGGATAGAGTTATCAGACCTTATTTCTTGGGTAGCATTGAAAATTGGGTTGGGCAAATGTTTTGTTAGTGGGATGGATTGTAAAGGACATGCCTAGTATGGGCCAACAGGCCTGTTGCAGTGTTCCTCCTTTCTTATGTTCTTATGTTCTTAAAGTATTTCTTCAGTCATAGAGTAGTCAGGAAGTGGAATAGCCTAGCAAATGAGGTAGTGGAGGCAGGAACCATACATAGCTGTCATATGTGGTATTTACCCTGTCATATGTGGTATTTACCCTGTCATATGTGGTATTTACCCTGTTATATGTGGTATTTACCCTGTCATATGTGGTATTTACCCTCTCATATGTGGTATTTACCCTCTCATATGTAGTATTTACCATGTCATATGTGGTATTTACCCTGTCATATGTGGTATTTTGTTAAGGAGAGGAGTTGGAAATGAATGGTCGTCCAGGGCAATTGGTGTCAATTGCTGGCTGGACAAATACTGTAAGGAAAATGCGGTAACATTCATTGACAACTGGGACCTCTTCTATGGCAGAAATGACATGTATGCCAGGGATGGGGTTCACTTATCTAGGTCTGGGGTGGGGGCACTTGCAACTGCAGTGGAGGGAGCTGTTGGGACTTTAAACTAGGAATAGTTAGTGGTATGGGTTTTGGCAGGAAAACAGTGAAGTCCCAGGGTAGTAATATTATGAGTTCTAGGGGAACTAGTAATAAGCAGAACGAGGTAGATATTGAAAAGCCAGTGACACTAGGTGATAAGGACAGTAATAGGTTTAGTAGAAAAACAGAAATGAGCAGGAAGGGTAAAGAGAAAGGAGAGTCTTTCAATGTTTATTATGCTAATAGCCGTAGTGCTAGGAATAAGATGGACAAGTTGAGAGTAGTTGCTAGTGCAGGTAACATTGATGTATTTGCCTTAACTGAGATGTGGTTTAATTCAAAAAGTCGGGACATGCCTGCTGAATGTCACATTCAGGGTTTTAAATTGTTCCAAGTAGATAGAAGTATCGGGAAGGGGGGTGGGGTGGCATTGTATGTCCGAGATCGCTTGAACTGTTGCATAAAAACGAGTATTAAGTCTGAAGTAACACATACAGAGTCTGTTTGGATAGAATTTTCAGAGGGGCATGAAAAACTGATTTTAGGTGTGATATACCATCCCCCAAACTTAGATAGGGACCAAGGGAGACTACTATGGGAGGAAATATTTAAGGCCACAAGGCACGATAATGTAGTAATTCTAGGAGACTTTAACTTTAGTCATATTGATTGGAATTTCTTGACTGGGAATTTAGAATCATACAACTTCTTAGAAGTAGTTCAGGATTGTTTTTTGAAGCAGTTTGTGACAGAACCTACAAGGGGAAATAACCTGCTTGACTTAGTTCTGGCAAACAATGAATCCCCTGTTAATAATTTAGAAATTTCAGAGGAACTGGGTGCTAGCGACCACAAATCAATTACATTTAGCATTGAATGGAAGTATGATAGTAGGGATAAGTCAGTAACAGTCCCAGATTTTCGCTTAGCAGGTTACGATGGGCTTAGAGAACACTTATCATCTGTTGACTGGGGTAACGAAGAGAGCTATCAATATGACAGTTTTCTGAACACTATACAGTGGACCCCCGCATAACGATTACCTCCGAATGCGACCTATTATGTAAGTGTATTTATGTAAGTGCGTTTGTACGTGTATGTTTGGGGGTCTGAAATGGACTAATCTACTTCACAATATTTCTTATGGGAACAAATTCGGTCAGTACTGGCACCTGAACATACTTCTGGAGTGAAAAATATCGTTATCCGGGGGTCCACTGTACATGCTACTCAAGGAACATTTATCCCGTATAAAGAAATTAGATCAAATAGAAATGGCCCAAAATGGATGAATAATAGGCTGAAATATCTACTAGGGCATAAAAAAGGAATTTATAGGCGCATCAAAAGAGGTGAGGGTCATCTTATGAATCAGTATATTGACATTAAGAGGGAAGTTAAAAAGGGGATAAGAAAAGCTAAAAGGGTCTATGAAATTAAAGTTGCTAGGGATTCGAAAACTAACCCAAAAAGTTTTTTCCAGGTCTATAGAACAAAAGTTAGAGATAAGATATGTCCCCTTAAAAATAACTATGGGCATCTTACTGACAAGGAGAATGAAAGGTGCTCGATTTTAAATAATTATTTTCTCTCGGTTTTTACACAGGAAGACACTAACAATATTCCAGTAATTAATTTTTATAGTGGGCCTGAAGAAGATAAATTATGTAACATCATAGTCACTAGTGAAATGGTTGTAAAGCAGATAGACCGACTGAAGCAAAATAAGTCACCGGGTCCTGATGAGGTTTTCTCAAGGGTTCTTAAGGAATGCAAAATGGAACTCTGTGAGCCATTAACTAATATTTTTAATTTATCTCTTCAAACAGGTGTAGTGTCTGATATGTGGAAGATGGCTAATGTAATTCCTATTTTTAAAACAGGGGACAAGTCGTTACCGTCAAATTACCGCCCAATAAGCCTGACCTCAATTGTAGGCAAATTACTAGTCAATTATAGCTGAGATTATAAGAAGCCATCTCGATAAGCATAGCTTGATTAATGATACTCAGCATGGATTCACAAGAGGCCGGTCTTGTCTAACTAATTTATTAACTTTCTTCAGTAAAGCTTTTGAGGCTGTTGACCAAGATAAAGAATTTGATATTATTTACTTAGATTTTAGTAAGGCTTTTGATAGAGTTCTGCACCAAAGACTGTTAAAGAAAGTGGCAGCTCATGGCATTGGGGGAAAAGTGCTCTCGTGGATCGAGTCATGGCTCACAGACAGGAAGCAGTGTCCATAAATGGGGTTAAATCCGAGAGGGGATCTGTAACAAGTGGCGTTCCACAGGGATCAGTCTTGGGACTGTTGTTGTTTGTAATATATATCAATGATCTTGATGAGGGAATTACTAGTGATATGAGCAAATTTGCCGATGACACAAAGATAGGTAGGATAATTGATTCAAACGTAGATGTTAGGGAACTTCAGGAGGATTTAAACAAACTCTATTCTTGGTCAGAAAAGTGGCAGATGCAGTTCAATGTAGATAAATGCAAGGTTCTGAAGCTCAGGAGTGTCCATAACCCTAGCACTTATAAGTTAAATAATGTAGAACTTAGCCATACAGATTGCGAAAAGGACTTGGGGGTTATGGTGAGCAGCAACCTTAAACCAAGACAGCAATGCCTAAGCGTACATAATAAAGCAAATAGGTTACTGGGATTTATATCAAGAAGTGTAAGCAACAGAAGTCCAGAGGTCATACTGCAGCTTTATACATCATTAGTAAGGCCTCACCTAGATTATGCAGCTCAATTCTGGTCTCCATATTACAGAATGGACATAAATTTGTTAGAAAACATTCAGCGTAGGATAACTAAATTAATACATAGCATTAGAAATCTTCCTTATGAAGAAAGATTGAAGACTCTTAAATTACATTCACTTGTTAGACGAAGAATGAGGGGAGACCTGATCGAAGTGTGTAAGTGGAAGATAGGTATTAATAAAGGGAATATTAATAAGGTCTTAAGGATATCTCTCCAAGAGAGAACCCACAGTAATGGATTTAAATTAGATAAGTTTAGATTTAGAAATGACATAGGAAAGTATTGGTTTGGAAATAGGGTAGTTGATGAGTGGAACAGTCTACCTAGTTGGGTTATTGAGGCTAGGACTTTGGGTAGTTTCAAATTTAGGTTGGATAAGTACATGATTGGGAGGGGTTGGATTTGAGTGGGACTTGCACATCAGAGCTTATTTCTTGGGTAGCATTGAAAATTGGGTTTGGCAAAAGTTTTGTTAGTGGGATGAATTGTAAAGGACCTGCCTAGTATCGGCCAACAGGCCTGCTGCAGTGTTCCTCCTTTCTTATGTTCTTATGTTCTTATGTAAAGATGAGGTATGATAAAGCTCATGGAGCAGGGAGAGAGAGGACCTAGTAGCACTCAGTGTGAGTACAATTAGGTGAGTACACACACACACACATGCACACACACAGACACACACAGACACACACATACACGACACACAGGAAATGTGTATGTATTCTGCCCTTATATGTGTCCTGCACCCGACTACCAATACTAACATGCAGGTGGGTATATTGTTTGACAGTCTCCTGCCCTTATTATAAGGATTTCTTCAATACTTGCCCAACCTTTGGACAAAGACCTGCTTACACTGTTGATAAATTAGACACATGTGCAACTCTTGGGTATCTTTATTGAGGAAACGTTTCGCCACACAGTGGCTTCATCAGTCCATACAAAGGAGAATCTTGAAGAACAGGAGGAGAATGAGGTAATCAGTCCCTCAACCTTGAGTCGATGTGGTCAGTCCATCAATCTTGAATAGAATACGGCATACGTGCTGAGAAGGAGCTTATAAACCGTTGGCAGGAGAGGTGCAGCAGTCATAGGTGGTGTAACATTTGTTCAATGTTGAAGTAGGTCGTGCCCAAGAATTAGGCAAGCGAAGAATTCCCAAGTATTAAGATCCCAAGAAGTTGCAGTGTCGACAGGTTTGTAGATGAATGGTTCAGAGAACCGACATGTTGATAAATTAGACACATGTGCAACTCTTGGGTATCTTTATTGAGGAAACGTTTCGCCACACAGTGGCTTCATCAGTCCATACAAAGGAGAATCTTGAAGAACAGGAGGAGAATGAGGTAATCAGTGGCTTCCTCTGTCCCACAGTGGAAGATGAGAAGGAGTTTGAAGTAATCAGTCCCTCAGCCTGGAGTTGTGTTCAGTCTATCATTCTTGATGTAGGTATAGCATATGTGTGGATAAAGAACTTGTATACTGCAGACAGATTAACCCTTTCAGGATTTCCGATGTACTAGTACGGCTTACGCACCAGGGTTATTGACGTAGTAGTACGCCTAAATTCTAGAGCCTTCAGATCTAGCAAGAT
Source organism: Cherax quadricarinatus (assembly GCF_038502225.1). NCBI lineage: Eukaryota > Metazoa > Arthropoda > Malacostraca > Decapoda > Parastacidae > Cherax > Cherax quadricarinatus. The sequence goes on from NC_091353.1 coordinate 24,137,421, forward strand.
AAAGCTGGTAGGCCTACATATGAAAGAATGGGTCTATGTGGTCAATGTGCATAGTATAAAAAAATCCTGCAGCACACAATGCGTAATGAGAAAAAAAGAAAACTTTGACCATGTTTTTGGTTTAAAACAGCGAATTTACAGTGTATTTTCATATGGTATTTATGGTTGTATTCTAGTTTTCCTGGTCTCATTTTATAGAATGGAAGACATATTACAGAAATTGAGATGATTTTGACTGGTTTCACAATGAAAAATACCTTGAAATTGAGCTCAAAGTAGCAGAAATGTTCGATTTTTGCCAAAGTTCAAAAGTAAACAGATCATGCCACATATCCAATACACGTCAACTGATGAGTCAGATATTCTTTCACAAGTGTGCTGATAATATTTATACTGTTTTTGCACCATTTCTACACTAATGCAGTAGTTTGCACAACAGTAAATCTTCTGTTGAATTAGACACATGTGCAACTCTTGGGTATCCAACTCTTGGATACCCAAGAGTTGCACATGTGCCTAATTCAACAACATGTCAGTTCTCTGAACCATTCATCTACAGTAAATCTTCTATTTTTTGTGAGAATAAAAATTCGAAGTGGAAAGCAAAAGAAATGTAAGAGGGGCCTGAGGACGTGACTAATGAACAGAGTAAATGTTATTATAGTGCCAGGAATGTCTGTCTTGTTTATTCTGGACCCTATTTGGAAATTAGCATCTTTTGAAATTTGTGTGAAATTAGCAAAATTGCTAATTTCTGACCACTGTATTGGATGGCTGAAATTGGTAAATGGGTGGTTTCTTGTACTCATTCGATAGAAAAAATGGAGTCCTAGTGAAGTAGTTATGATTTTTGTTGACAAGTACATTGGAATTGGCCAAAAATAGGGCTCAAAGTGGGTGAAATTGCTGATGCGTAAACATCGTCAACACCTGCAACTTCACAAGAGCATAATTCCGTAAGTTTTCCATCAAATTTCATATTTTTGGCGTCATTATGATTGGGAAAAGATTCTCTATCTTTTCATAAGAATTTTTTTTTTTTTTTTCCAAAAAATTTTCAACCCTGAGAACAAGTTTAGGAGAGGGCCTCTTGACCCTGAAAGGGTTAAGCAAAGCAGAGGCAGCATCACTTGTAGAAAAATCCCTTAGTAGAAGCAGGTCATGCCTATATGTTAGGCAAGTGTGGAGGAATACCCTGTATCAAGATCCCAAGATGTTGCTCTCACACAAAAATTGTGTTTTAAATGATTTAGAAAATGGTGCTTACACTGTACTTTTATCTAGATTAATAGACTGAACACATCACCTTCAGGTTGAGTGATTGATTAGCTCAAACTCCTCCCTGTCCTCCACCATTCTTCTCTGTATTGGACTGAAGAAACTGACCGGTGCAGTGTTTCCGCAAGTTACTCAAGTGTTGCACAAGTGTCTCATTTATCAACTTATAATAATTATATTCATGGGAATCACTAAATTCATTAGGTCTGTACGACACTGGGAGAGTGGGCGGTAGTCTAACTTGATCCAAGGAAGAGGAGGGTCAGTCATCAGCAGTGGAGGCAACCCATAAAGGTTGCTGTAGTATAAGGATGCTTATGGTAGTTGATACTATCCAATTTACTTAACATAAAATTAGTTGTGCATCGATACTGAGCAATTGACTAATATCTAGTTTTTTTCAGTACAAATTACGATGGACAGAGGTCATGGGAAGGCTGGGGAGACCATTATGCAGACTCTCTGAATGCAGTACAAAACGGCATTGCATTTCTTATAGTACTCTACTTCTGTAAGTGTTTTTATGTAATTGCTCATCTATTTTTCTAATATTTTTATTTCTCATTATTCATACTATTTTGTGGTTATCATAACTACTTCCTTTTTAGCTTTTTTTAAGTATTTTATGTTATCATTAGATACACTCTTAATGTTTGGATGCTTTCTGTCTAACGCTCATATGCTTTAAGATTATGAATTTCTTACACATTAATATTTTGCCCTGGTAAGACTGTTTGGTTGTGAATTGACCTACTTGACACACTCATGGTGCTGGCAGATATGAGGGAAAGTGGAACAAAATTCTTCCTCCATAAACCATGCGTGTTGTAAGAGGCGACTAAAATGCCGGGAGCAAGGGGCTAGTAACCCCTTCTCTTGTATATAGTACAGTGGACCCCCGCATAACGATCACCTCCGAATGCGACCAATTATGTAAGTGTATTTATGTAAGTGCGTTTGTACGTGTATGTTTGGGGGTCTGAAATGGACTAATCTACTTCACAATATTCCTTATGGGAACAAATTCGATCAGTACTGGCACCTGAACATACTTCTGGAGTGAAAAAATATCGTTAACCCGGGGGTCCACTGTATTACTAAATTTAAAAGGAGAAACTTTTGTTTTTCTTTTTGGGCCACCCTGCCTCAGTGGGATACGGCCGGTTTGTTGAAAGAAGAGAGAACAGTCAGTTGTCATTATATCTTCCCTCTTCAGAAACTAAAACGAGAATGTTCACACCAGATGGAAGAAACACACAAAACGCAAAATACCATTAAGGAAATTGAAAGGAATCTTAAATATTTTTACACATGCAAAATCCAAGTCTAGCATCAGTTTTGTAATTGACTCACTACTCAGGCAAGGCAAAAAAGAAATGAGCAAAATCATGAAAGATCATTATAAGGCAGTATGTATTCAGCAACCCAGTAAACAACATGGGAGTTAAAGAATCGAATAGATTTTCATTACCTGAGTCACCTATAAGTCATTAATCTGATGTTAGTACGTACAAATCTTCCAAAGAGGAAATAGAAATCACACCCACATACACTGCACCAAGGTCTGATTCAAGGAGCTTTGTTGTACAGTGGAACCTCGGCTTACGAACGCCCCACCATGTGAATTTTTCAGGATACAAACCATTGTTTGATTTTTTGCTTCTAGATACGAAAGAAATTTCAGGATGCAAACTTCCCCCTCAAGGGAGGTTCCTTAACCCTTTTAGGGTCAAGAGGCCTTCTTCTAAACTTGTTCTCAGGGTCAAAAATTTTTCTAAAAAAATAAAAATTATTTTTTCTTATGAAATGATAGAGAATCTTTTCCCGATCATAATGATACCAAAAGTATGAAAATCATAACTATTTTCCTAGAACTCCACTTTTTCTATCGAATGAGTACAAGAAACCACCCATTTACCGATTTTTAACTATCCAACAAAATGGTCAGAAATTGGCAATTTTGCCAATTTCACACAAATTTCAAAAGATGCCAGTTTCCAAATAGGGTCCAGAATAAACAAGACAGACATTTCTGGCACTAAAATAACATTTTCTCTGTTCATTAGTCACGTCCCCAGGCCCCTCTTACATTTCTTTTGCTTTCCACTTTGAATTTTTATTCTTACAAAAAAATAGAAGATTTACTGTTATACAAATTACTGCATTAGTATAGAAATGGCATAAATAATATCAACGCACTTGTGAAAGAATGTTAGACTCGCCAGTTGACGTGTATTGGGCGTGTGGCATGATTTGTTTACTTTTGAACATTGGCAAAAATTGAACATTTCTGCTACTTTGAGCTCAATTTCAAGGTACTTTTCATTGTGAAACCAATCAAAATCATCTCAATTTCTGTAATATGTCTTCCATTCTATAAAATGAGACCAGGAAAACTTGAATACAACCATAAATACTGTATGAAAATACACTGCAAACTCGCTGTTTTAAACCAAAAACACAGTGAAATATTTTTTTTCTCATTACGCACTGTATGCTGCAGGTTTTTTTTTACTGTGCACATTGACCACATAGACCTATTCTTTCATATGTAGGCCTACCAGCTTTCTCTCGCTGTTATGTTGTTGTCCCTTATTACTTTGATAGTAAGGTTCTCACTACATGTTCTAGTGTGGGGTAGCTTATACATAAAGGCCTTATATGTCTTGGGTAATACATACATGGTTGATCATCCTCACTCTCTGAAATCCTTTCACCAGCCCTCTTCACAGGTTATTTAAACTTATTATTTTTTTTATTATCACACTGGCCGATTCCCACCAAGGCAGGGTGGCTCGAAAAAGAAAAACTTTCACCATCATTCACTCCATCACTGTCTTGCCAGAAGGGTGCTTTACACTACAGTTTTTAAACTGCAACATTAACACCCCTCCTTCAGAGTGCAGGCACTGTACTTCCCATCTCCAGGACTCAAGTCCGGCCTGCCAGTTTCCCTGAACCCCTTCATAAATGTTACTTTGCTCACACTCCAACAGCACGTCAAGTATTAAAAACCATTCGTCTCCATTCACTCCTATCAAACACGCTCACGCACGCCTGCTGGAAGTCCAAGCCCCTCGCACACAAAACCTCCTTAACCCCTCCCTCCAACCTTTCCTAGGCCGACCCCTACCCCGCCTTCCTTCCACTACAGACTGATACACTCTTGAAGTCATTCTGTCTCGCTCCATTCTCTCTACATGTCCGAACCACCTCAACAACCCTTCCTCAGCCCTCTGGACAACAGTTTTGGTAATCCCGCACCTCCTAACTTCCAAACTACGAATTCTCTGCATTATATTCACACCACACATTGCCCTCAGACGTGACATCTCCACTGCCTCCAGCCTTCTCCTCGCTGCAACATTCATCACCCATGCTTCACACCCATATAAGAGCGTTGGTAAAACTATACTCTCATACATTCCCCTCTTTGCCTCCAAGGACAAAGTTCTTTGTCTCCACAGACTCCTAAGTGCACCACTCACCCTTTTCCCCTCATCAATTCTATGATTCACCTCATCCTTCATAGACCCATCCGCTGACATGTCCACTCCCAAATATCTGAATACATTCACCTCCTCCATACTCTCTCCCTCCAATCTGATATTCAGTCTTTCATCACCTAATCCTTTTGTTATCCTCATAACCTTACTCTTTCCTGTATTCACTTTTAATTTTCTTCTTTTGCACACCCTACCAAATTCATCCACCAATCTCTGCAACTTCTCTTCAGAATCTCCCAAGAGCACAGTGTCATCAGCAAAGAGCAACTGTGACAACTCCCACTTTATGTGTGATTTTTTATCTTTTAACTCCACGCCTCTTGTCAAGACCCTCGTATTTACTTCTCTCACAACCCCATCTATAAATATATTAAACAACCACGGTGACATCACACATCCTTGTCTAAAGCCTACTTTTACTAGGAAATAATTTCCCTCTTTCTTACACACTCTAACTTGAGCCTCACTATCCTCGTAAAAACTCTTCACTGCTTTCAGTAACCTACCTCCTACACCATACACTTGCAACATCTGCCACATTGCCCCCCTATCCACCCTGTCATACGCCTTTTCCAAATCCATAAATGCCACAAACACCTCTTTAGCCTTATCTAAATACTGTTCACTTATATGTTTCACTGTAAACACCTGATCCACACACCCCCTACCTTTCCTAAAGCCTCCTTGTTCATCTGCTATCCTATTCTCTATCTTGCTCTTAATTCTTTCAATAATAACTCTACCATACACTTTACCAGGTATACTCAACAGACTTATCCCCCTATAATTTTTGCACTCTCTTTTGTCCCCTTTGCCTTTATACAAAGGAACTATGCATGCTCTCTGCCAATCCCTAGGTACCTTACCCTCTTCCATACATTTATTAAATAATTGCACCAACCACTCCAAAACTATATCCCCACCTGCTTTTAACATTTCTATCTTTATCCCATCAATCCCGGCTGCCTTACCCCCTTTCATTTTACCTACCGCCTCACGAACTTCCCCCACACTCACAACTGGCTCTTCCTCACTCCTACAAGATGTTATTCCTCCTTGCCCTATACACGAAATCACAGCCTCCCCATCTTCATCAACATTTAACAATTCCTCAAAATATTCCCTCCATCTTCCCAATACCTCCAACTCTTCATTTAATAACTCCCCTCTCCTATTTTTAACTGACAAATCCATTTGTTCTCTAGGCTTCCTTAACTTGTTAATCTCACTCCAAAACATTTTCTTATTTTCAACAAAATTTGTTGATAACATCTCACCCACTCTCTCATTTGCTCTCTTTTTACATTGCTTCAACACTCTCTTAACCTCTCTCTTTTTCTCCATATACTCTTCCCTCCTTGCATCAATTCTACTTTGTAAAAACTTCTCATATGCTAACTTTTTCTCCCTTACTACTCTCTTTACATCATCATACCACCAATCGCTCCTCTTCCCTCCCGCACCCACTTTCCTGTAACCACAAACTTCTGCTGAACACTCTAACACTACATTTTTAAACCTACCCCATACCTCTTCGACCCCATTGCCTATGCTCTCATTAGCCCATCTATCCTCCAAAAGCTGTTTATATCTTTTCCTAACTGCCTCCTCTTTTAGTTTGTAAACATTCACCTCTCTCTTCCCTGATGCTTCTATTCTCCTTGTATCCCATCTACCTTTTACTCTCAGTGTAGCTACAACTAAAAAGTTATCTGATATATCTGTGGCCCCTCTATAAACATGTACATCCTGAAGTCTACTCAACAGTCTTTTATCTACCAATACATAATCCAACAAACTACTGTCATTTCGCCCTACATCATATCTTGTATACTTATTTATCCTCTTTTTCTTAAAATATGTATTACCTATAACTAAACCCCTTTCTATACAAAGTTCAATCAAAGGGCTCCCATTATCATTTACACCTGGCACCCCAAACTTACCTACCACACCCTCTCTAAAAGTTTCTCCTACTTTAGCATTTAGGTCCCCTACCACAATTACTCTCTCACTTGGTTCAAAGGCTCCTATACATTCACTTAACATCTCCCAAAATCTCTCTCTCTCCTCTGCATTCCTCTCTTCTCCAGGTGCATACACGCTTATTATGACCCACTTCTCGCATCCAACCTTTACTTTAATCCACATAATTCTTGCATTTACACATTCATATTCTCTTTTCTCCTTCCATAACTGATCATTCAACATTACTGCTACCCCTTCCTTTGCTCTAACTCTCTCAGATACTCCAGATTTAATCCCATTTATTTCCCCCCACCGAAACTCCCCTACCCCCTTCAGCTTTGTTTCGCTTAGGCCCAGGACATCCAACTTCTTTTCATTCATAACATCATAAATCATCTGTTTCTTGTCATCAGCACTACATCCACGCACATTCAAGCATCCCAGTTTTATAAAGTTTTTCTTCTTCTCTTTTTTAGTAAATGTCTACAGGAGAAGGGGTTACTAGCCCATTGCTCCCGGCATTTTAGTCGCCTCATACGACACGCATGGCTTACAGAGGAAAGATTCTTTTCCACTTCCCCATGGACAATAGAGGAAATAAAGAAGAACAAGAGCTATTTAGAAAAAGGATAAAAACCTAGATGTATGTATATATATATGCATGTGCGTGTCTGTGAAGTGTGACCAAAGTGTAAGTAGGAGTAGCAAGATATCCCTGTTATCTAGCGTGTTTATGAGACAGAAAAAGAAACCAGCAAGCCTACCATCATGCAAAACAGTTTCAGGTTTCTGTTTCACAGTCATCTGGCAGGACGGTAGTACTTCCCTGGGTGGTTGCTGTCTACCAACCTACTACCTACCTCTATAAAAAAAATGTAACTGTATTCTAAATAGATATGTACAGAATATACAATTACAGCACTCACATATTCAAAACATAAGCCTGCACACCCCTTAGCTGCTCTCCTAGGACGGCCCACATGGTGGATCTCAGCAACTTTGCCCTTCTCTCTTCTTGACATAACTCTGGGCTAACCAGTGTCTTGACACACTTTAGTCACCCTGGGTATGGTGGCCACAACTTAAGTTATAAAACTCACCCCCGGGGCACACATAATGCCCCCCAAAAAATAGAAAGAAGGACCCAGAGGTCCTACCAGCTTCAAGACAACAAAAAGAGAGAGAGAGGAAGGGGCCTAGCTAAGCTCCTCCCACACCCACCAAAAAACAAAAGACTGTTGCCAAGCACAATTCTCTTGTTACCACAATTCTACCACACCTTATTTTGCTGTTACAAAAAGAAATACAACTTTATAAACTACTTATTTAAATTGTGTGTGTGTGTGTCTATAGTATAACCTATTATATTGAGAGAAACAGGCTTGACTCAGCTGCCTTACGGCCATAAGGGTCATCTGCCCTTCTGACATTTAGAACTGAGTCCCCATCAATTCAATATAATTAGGTATTCCAGAGTAACTGTTACTTATAAATACATGTTGGGTCCTATAGCCCCATAACACTCGCTAGATTTGAAGGCACTAGAATTTACGCATACTAGTACAGCACCAACCCTGGCGTGCAAGCCGTACTAGTATGACACCAACCCTGAAAGGGTTAAATCAATAAATAAATAAAATATTTCTTTCTTTGCAAAGGTTAAAGTGTGTGTTTACATATCATAATATGATTGGAGCAAAGGAAGCCACTGTCATGCCAAGGCATTTTGGGTATACTTAACCTAATACTAATGGACTACTAAGTCTAGACAGGTGAAAAATGTACTAGTAGTGGTTACAAATGTTTTGCTGATGGTGGCACCAACTACTGGCAGCCTTTTGAAGTTTCTCCTTACTGTTATTATTATTATTATTATTATTATTATTATTATTATTATTATTATTATTATTATTATTTATTATTATTATTACTATTGTATTATTATTATTGTTATAATATTATTATTATTAGTGTGTACATGGTGATGGGCTCTTGGTCTAGGGAATTGGATCTGTGCTCCAGTTCCCTAAATTAATAATAATAATAATAATATTTTTTTTTTTTTAACAAGTCGGCCGTCTCCCACCAAGGCAGGGTGACCCAAAAAGAAAGAAAATCCCCAAAAAGAAAATACTTTCATCATCATTCAACACTTTCACCTCACTCACACATAATCACTGTTTTTGCAGAGGTGCTCAGAACACAACAGTTTCAAATTCAAATTCAATTCAAATTCAAAGTTTATTCTCTATAAGGATTACAATGATGAGTTTACAGAATTTGGTTATTGTGTGGTTTACATGTAGTAAAATAATAATTACAGTGTACCACTAGAACACCTAGCATGGCTAGGCATTTCGGGCAGACTTAGATTAAATCTTAAGTTTAAAATATTACAAAATTATGAGGTAAGTTGATATTATGGCTAAGTGACTAAATACTAGTTTGTGAGTTTAGCAATGTGAATGCTTTTGTTTTGGCACTATACATAGTTTCAGTATTATAGAGTATCACAGGCCAACTTATGACTAGTTAAGATTCATTATTTTGAGATTGAGATTGATATTTCTGTTTATGGTCAAATGGGTGAGTGAGTGTAAGTGTGAACCACCAGGTGGTATTCGTATAATTAGTTGACAGGGTGTATCAGGGAGATAAGATGTTTTCTGATGGTAATTTTGAAGGTGATGAATGTGTCTGCAGTTTTAGATTTTTCAGGTAGGGTGTTCCAGATTTTAGGGCCTTTGACATACATTGAATTTTTGTAAAGGTTTAGTTGGACACGGGGAATGTCATAGAGATGTTTGTGTCTGGCGTTGTGCCTGTGGGTTCTGTCACAACTATCAAGAAAACGTTTTAGGTCAAGGTTAATATTGGAATTTAAGGTCCTGTAGATGTAGATTGCACAGTAGTAAGTGTGGATGTACTGAACAGGGAGTAAGTTTAGATCTATGAAGAGTGGGGGGTGTGTTGCCAGGGATGGGATTTAGTGATTATTCTTACTGCGGCTTTTTGTTGGGTTATTATTGGCTTTAGGTGTGTTGCTGCAGTTGAACCCCAAGCACAGATAGCATAGGTGAGGTATGGATATATAAGTGAATGGTATAGTGTGAGAAGGGCAGTTTGCGGCACATAGTATCGTATCTTGGAGAGGATCCCAACCGTTTTGGATACTTTTTTGGTTATGTGTTGGATATGGGTGCTGAAGTTCAGGTTGTTGTCGAGGTATAGGCCTAGGAATTTGCCCTCAGTATGCCTGGCAATTAGAGTGTTGTCGATTTTAATGTTAATTTGCGCATCTCCTGCTCTGCTACCAAACATAATGTAGTAGGTTTTGTCAGCATTAAGCGTAAGTTTATTGGCTGTCATCCAAGTCGATATTTTGATCAGCTTCTCATTAACAATGGTGTTGAGGGTGGCAAGATTAGGGTGAGAGATGACATAAGTCGTGTCGTCAGCAAAGAGAATGGGGTTCAGGTGTTGAGATACGTTTGGAAGATCATTGATGTATATGAGGAAGAGCAGGGGACCAAGGACACTTCCCTGCAGAACTCCAGTATCAAGTGGCTGTGTTGTTGATGCTGTGTCTTTAATGGTGACATACTGATACCTATTAGTAAGGTAAGATTTGAAATATGCAAGCGCATGGCCTCTTATACCATAATGGTCAAGTTTGTGGAGTAGGATGCCGTGGTCTACTGTGTCAAAAGCTTTTCTTAGGTCAATAAAAATTCCTAGTGGATATTCCTTATTTTCCAATGCTGTGTAAAGCAGATCTAGCATTTTTATGATTGCATCGTTAGTGCTTTTATTTTTCCTGAATCCAAATTGGCAGGGGTTGAGTATGTTTTGTGCCGTTATAAATGAATATAGTCTCCTCTGCACGAGTTTCTCAAAGATTTTGGATAGCAATGGTAAGTTTGATATTGGCCTATAGTTGTTTAAATCTGTAGGGTCACCACCTTTATGTATTGGTGTAACCCTTGCCGTCTTGAGTAGTTTCGGGAAGGTGCTAGTTTCTAGTGACTTGTTAAAAAGTAATGAGATAGTATGCGAGAGGACATGGGCCGCTCTCTTGTACAATAATGGTGGGACATGAGACAGATTCCCCGAGTTATTTTTAAGTGACTTTATAATCATAGAAGCATATACGTATAAAGATACACTTCATATCCCTCCAAACTGCCAATATCCCAAAACATATGTATTAATAATAATAATAATAATTATAATAATAATTTTAATTATAATACGTATGTACTAAGAATAATAATAATAATTATAACAATAATAATAATAATAATAATAATAATATAGGTAGTAGGTTGGTAGACAGCAACCACCCAGGGAAGTACTACCGTCCTGCCAGATGACTGTGAAACAGAAACCTGTAACTGTTTTGCATGATGGTAGGATTCTTTTTCTGTCTCATAAACACGCTAGATAACAGGGATATCTTGCTACTCCTACTTACACTTTGGTCACACTTCACAGACATGCACATGCATATATATATATACATACATCTGGAGTTTACCTGGAGAGAGTTTCGGGGGTCAACGCCCCCGCGGCCCGGTCTGTGACCAGGCCTCCTGGTGGATCAGCCCCTGATCAACAAGGCTGTTGCTGCTGGCTGCACGCAAACCAACGTACGAGCCACAGCCCGGCTGATCAGGAACTGACTTTAGGTGCTTGTCCAGTGCCAGCTTGAAGACTGCCAGGGGTCTGTTGGTAATCCCCCTTATGTGTGCTGGGAGGCAGTTGAACAGTCTCGGGCCCCTGAGACTTATTGTATGATCTCTTAACGTGCTAGTGACACCCCTGCTTTTCATTGGGGGGATGGTGCATCGTCTGCCATGTCTTTTGCTTTCGTAGTGAGTGATTTTCGTGTGCAAGTTCGGTACTAGTCCCTCTAGGATTTTCCAGGTGTATATAATCATGTATCTCTCCCTCCTGCGTTCCAGGGAATACAGGTTTAGAAACCTCAAGCGCTCCCAGTAATTGAGGTGTTTTATCTCCGTTATGCGCGCCGTGAAAATTCTCTGTACATTTTCTAGGTCGGCAATTTCACTTGCCTTGAAAGGTGCTGTTAGAGTGCAGCAATATTCCAGCCTAGATAGAACAAGTGACCTGAAGAGTGTCATCATGGGCTTGGCCTCCCTAGTTTTGAAGGTTCTCATTATCCATCCTGTCATTTTTCTAGCAGATGCGATTGATACAATGTTATGGTCCTTGAAGGTGAGATCCTCCGACATAATCACTCCCAGGTCTTTGACGTTGGTGTTTCGCTCTATTTTGTGGCCAGAATTTGTTTTGTACTCTGATGAAGATTTAATTTCCTCATGTTTACCATATCTGAGTAATTTAAATTTCTCATCGTTGAACTTCATATTGTTTTCCGCAGCCCACTGAAAGATTTGGTTGATGTCCGCCTGGAGCCTTGCAGTGTCTGCAATGGAAGACACTGTCATGTAGATTCGGGTGTCATCTGCAAAGGAAGACACGGTGCTGTGGCTGACATCCTTGTCTATGTCGGATATGAGGATGAGGAACAAGATGGGAGCTAGTACTGTGCCTTGTGGAACAGAGCTTTTCACCGTAGCTGCCTCGGACTTTACTCTGTTGACAACTACTCTCTGTGTTCTGTTAGTGAGGAAATTATAGATCCATCGACCGACTTTTCCTGTTATTCCTTTAGCACGCAGTTTGTGCGCTATTACGCCATGGTCACACTTGTCGAAGGCTTTTGCAAAGTCTGTATATATTACATCTGCATTCTTTTTGTCTTCTAGTGCATTTAGGACCTTGTCGTAGTGATCCAATAGTTGAGACAGACAGGAGCGACCTGTTCTAAACCCATGTTGCCCTGGGTTGTGTAACTGATGGGTTTCTAGATGGGTGGTGATCTTGCTTCTTAGGACCCTTTCAAAGATTTTTATGATATGGGATGTTAGTGCTATTGGTCTGTAGTTCTTTGCTATTGCTTTACTGCCCCCTTTGTGGAGTGGGGCTATGTCTGTTGTTTTTAGTAACTGAGGGACGACCCCCGTGTCCATGCTCCCTCTCCATAGGATGGAAAAGGCTCGTGATACGGGCTTCTTGCAGTTCTTGATGAACACAGAGTTCCATGAGTCTGGCCCTGGGGCAGAGTGCATGGGCATGTCATTTATAGCCTGTTCGAAGTCATTTGGCGTCAGGATAACATCGGATAGGCTTGTGTTAATCAAATTTAGTGGCTCTCTCATAAAAAATTCATTTTGATCTTCGACTCTCAGTCTGGTTAGCGGCTTGCTAAAAACTGAGTCATATTGGGACTTGAGTAGCTCACTCATTTCCTTGCTGTCATCTGTGTAGGACCCATCTTGTTTAAGTAGGGGCCCAATACTGGACGTTGTTCTCGATTTTGATTTGGCATAGGAGAAGAAATACTTTGGGTTTCTTTCGATTTCATTTATGGCTTTTAGTTCTTCCCGCGATTCCTGACTCCTAAAGGATTCTTTTAGCTTAAGTTCGATGCTTGCTATTTCTCTGACCAGTGTCTCCCTACGCATTTCAGATATATTGACCTCTTTTAGCCGCTCTGTTATTCTTTTCCGTCGCCTGTAAAGGGAGCGCCTGTCTCTTTTTATTTTACATCTACTCCTCCTTTTTCTTAGAGGAATAAGCCTTGTGCATACATCGAGTGCCACCGAGTTAATCTGTTCTAGGCATAAGTTGGGGTCTGTGTTGCTTGGTGTATCTTCCCAGCTTATATCGGTTAGGACTTGGTTTACTTGGTCCCACTTTATGTTTTTGTTATTGAAGTTGAATTTGGTGAATGCTCCCTCGTGACTAGTCTCATTTTGTCGGTCTGGGGCTCCACGCATACATGTCTGAACCTCAATTATGTTGTGATCTGAGTATATTGTTTTTGATATGGTGACATTTCTTATCAGATCATCATTGTTAGTGAAGATGAGGTCTAGTGTATTCTCCAGTCTAGTGGGCTCTATTATTTGCTGGTTTAAATTGAATTTTGTGCAGAGATTTAAAAGCTCGTGCGAGTGTGAGTTTTCATCAGAGCTGCCTCCTGGTGTTATTACTGCAACAATATTATTTGCTATATTCCTCCATTTTAGGTGCCTTAAGTTGAAATCCCCCAGGAGCAAGATGTTGGGTGCAGGAGCTGGAAGATTTTCCAGACAGTGGTCAATTTTTAACAGCTGTTCCTGGAATTGCTGGGATGTTGCATCCGGAGGCTTGTAGACTACCACAATGACTAGGTTTTGGTTCTCGACCTTTACTGCTAAAACTTCCACTACATCATTTGAGGCATTAAGCAGTTCTGTGCAAACAAGTGACTCTGCAATGTACAGGCCAACCCCCCCCCCCCTTTTGCCTGTTCACTCTGTCACATCTGTATAGGTTGTAACCTGGGATTCATATTTCGTTGTCCAAGTGATCCTTTATGTGGGTCTCAGTGAAAGCCGCGAACATTGCCTTTGCCTCTGCAAGCAGTTCACGGATGAAAGGTATTTTGTTGTTTGTTGCTGGCTTTAGACCCTGCATATTTGCAAAGAAGAATGTTATCGGACTGGTGGTATTGTTGGTACTGGGGGGGGATTTTTTTTCCGGCATTAGTATCTGTATCTGTTGGTTTGGAGTGGAGGCCATCGACTGTGGTTCCACTCCAGGAATGACTTGATTTGGTGTACGATTTCTGCCATTTCCTGCCAGTTTTTTTTCCTTCCTGGCACTAAAAAATCTCTCCCTCTTGAGTGGCTGTGGCTACCCAGGTTTTCCCATGGCCTGGATGTTTTGTATCTTTTTGTCCCCTTTAGATAGTATGCCTGGCAATTTAAGTTATAGCACAGTCTTTCCTGTACTGAAGAGGTACACAGTTCAGGGTGAAAAAGCTTACAGGAAGGGAGTTTGCATTTTTCTGTTGTCATATGGCATGGGCATAGGTTTTCTTTTTTCTCCTTTTTCTAAATAGCTCTTGTTCTTCTTTATTTCTTCTATTGTCCATGGGGAAGTGGAAAAGAATCTTTCCTCTGTAAGCCATGCGTGTCGTATGAGGCGACTAAAATGCCGGGAGCAATGGGCTAGTAACCCCTTCTCCTGTAGACATTTACTAAAAAAGAGAAGAAGAAAAACTTTATAAAACTGGGATGCTTAAATGTGTGTGGATGTAGTGCTGATGACAAGAAACAGATGATTGCTGATGTTATGAATGAAAAGAAGTTGGATGTCCTGGCCCTAAGTGAAACAAACCTGAAGGGGTAGGGGAGTTTCAGTGGGGGGAAATAAATGGAATTAAATCTGGAGTATCTGAGAGAGTTAGAGCAAAGGAAGGGGTAGCAGTAATGTTAAATGATCAGTTATGGAAGGAGAAAAGAGAATATGAATGTGTAAATTCAAGAATTACAGTGGACCCCCGCATAGCGACCTTAATCTGTGCAAGAGGGCTGGCTGTTATGCGAAATGTTCGGTATGCGAATGAATTTTCCCCATAAGAAATAATGGAAATCAAATTAATCCGTGCAAGACACCCAAAAGTATGAAAAAAAAAATTTTACCACATGAAATATACATTTTCCTACACACAAAGAGAAGGATACATGCACAATAGTAGAGTAGTACATGCACAATATATATTGTGCATGTACTACTCTACTAAATGAAGAATAAATGACACTTACCTTTATTGAAGATGCAGCAATGACTGATGAGACACTGTGTCCTGGGAGTGCCTTTTCCTCCTGAGTACTGTAGGTCCTGTTTGGTATTTTCTTCCAGAACATGCCTTATCACACTGTGTATGTCACTACGATTCTTAAATCTCTCAAACCAACCTTTGCTGGCTTTAAATTCACCAATATGAGCACTAGTTCCAGGCATTTTCCCTGTTCACCTGGGTGTTAGTCGACTGGTGTGGGTTGCATCCTGGGAGACAAGATTAAGGACCCCAATGGAAATAAGTTAGACAGTCTTCGATGACACTGACTTTTTTGGGTTATCCTGGGTGGCAAATCCTCTGGGGTTAATTGTTTCTTGGTATTCTCAATAAGCCACACCAACAACGGTGCTACAGCAGCAGCAGCAGCTGATGGTGGTACAGCAGCAACAGACGATGCTACAGCAGCAGCAGACGATGCTACAGCAGCAACTGATGATGTTACAGCAGCAGCAGACGATGCTACAGCAGCAACTGACGATGTTACAGCAGCAGCAGACGATGCTACAGCAGCAACTGACGATGTTACAGCAGCAGCAGACGATGCTACAGCAGCAGCAGCAGCAGACGATGCTACAGCAGCAGCAGCAGCAGCTGACGGTGGTACAGCAGCAACAGACGATGCTACAGCAGCAGCAGCAGCAGCAGCAGACGATGCTGCAGCAGCAGCAGCAGCTGACGGTGGTACAGCAGCAACAGACGATGCTACAGCAGCAACAGACGATGCTACAGCAGCAGCAGACGATGCTACAGCAGCAGCAGCAGCAGACGATGCTACAGCAGCAGCAGCAGCTGACGGTGGTACAGCAGCAACAGACGATGCTACAGCAGCAACAGACGATGCTACAGCAGCAACAGACGATGCTACAGCAGCAGCAGACGATGCTACAGCAGCAACTGACGATGTTACAGCAGCAGCAGACGATGCTACAGCAGCAGCAGACGATGCTACAGCAGCAGCAGACGATGCTACAGCAGCAGCAGACGATGCTACAGCAGCAGCAGACAGTACTACAGCAGCAGCAGCAGACGGTGGTACAGCAGCAGCAGCAGCTGACAGTGCAACAGCAGCTGACGGTGGTACAGCAGCAGCAGCAGCTGTACCACCAATAGTAGCGATGGTTGATTGGGGTTTATTATACAACCTGGCCAGCTCGGAGACACGCACTCCACTTTCATACTTATCAATGATCTTTTTCTTCATCTCCATAGTAATTCTCACCCTTATTGCTGTAGGGTTGGCACTAGAAGCTTTCTTGGGGCCCATGGTCACTTATTTTCCAGAAAAAATCACCAAAAACACTGTAATAATACGAAATGTTCCGATTGTATGCTTGGATGTTACCGCGGAGGCTGGCTGGTAAACAATGCCACCGGCGGAACATGTGAGCGTGGCTCAGGCCGCACATTGGACGCATCTCGGACGAAGGGCGGTGAGCGGGTTTTTGGGCGGTATGCGAGGCAAAATTTTTGCGATCAAAGCGTCCGGTATGCGGATTGTACGGTATGCGATGCGTCCGGTATGCGGGGGTCCACTGTATGTGGATTAAAGTAAAGGTTGGATGCGAGAAGTGGGTCATAATAAGTGTGTATGCACCTGGAGAAGAGAGAAAGATTTTGGGAGATGTTAAGTGAATGTATAGGAGCCTTTGAACCAAGTGAGAGAGTAAATGTGGTAGGGGACCTGAATGCTAAAGTAGGAGAAACTTTTAGAGAGGGTGTGGTAGGTAAGTTTGGGGTGCCAGGTGTAAATGATAATGGGAGCCCTTTGATTGAACTTTGTATAGAAAGGGGTTTAGTTATAGGTAATACATATTTTAAGAAAAAGAGGATAAATAAGTATACAAGATATGATGTAGGGCGAAATGACAGTAGTTTGTTGGATTATGTATTGATAGATAAAAGACTGTTGAGTAGACTTCAGGATGTACATGTTTATAGAGGGGCCACAGATATATCAGATCACTTTCTAGTTGTAGCTACACTGAGAGTAAAAGGTAGATGGGATACAAGGAGAATAGAAGCATCAAGGAAGAGAGAGGTGAAGGTTTATAAACTAAAAGAGGAGGTAGTTAGGGTAAGATATAAACAGCTATTGGAGGATAGATGGACTAATGAGAGCATAGGCAATGAGGTTGAAGAGGTATGGGGTAGGTTTAAAAATGTAGTGTTAGAGTGTTCAGCAGAAGTTTGTGGTTACAGGAAAGTGGGTGCGGGAGGGAAGAGGAGCAATTGGTGGAATGATGATGTAAAGAGAGTAGTAAGGGAGAAAAAGTTAGCATATGAGAAGTTTTTACAAAGTAGAATTGATGCAAGGAGGGAAGAGTATATGGAGAAAAAGAGAGAGGTTAAGAGAGTGGTGAAGCAATGTAAAAAGAGAGCAAATGAGAGAGTGGGTGAGATGTTATCAACAAATTTTGTTGAAAATAAGAAAAAGTTTTGGAGTGAGATTAACAAGTTAAGAAAGCCTAGAGAACAAATGGATTTGTCAGTTAAAAATAGGAGAGGAGAGTTTTTAAATGGAGAGTTAGAGGTATTGGGAAGATGGAGGGAATATTTTGAGGAATTGTTAAATGTTGATGAAGATAGGGAAGCTGTGATTTCGTGTATAGGACAAGGAGGAATAACATCTTGTAGGAGTGAGGAAGAGCCAGTTGTGAGTGTGGGGGAAGTTCGTGAGGCAGTAGGTAAAATGAAAGGGGGTAAGGCAGCCGGGATTGATGGGATAAAGATAGAAATGTTAAAAGCAGGTGGGGATATAGTTTTGGAGTGGTTGGTGCAATTATTTAATAAATGTATGGAAGAGGGTAAGGTACCTAGGGATTGGCAGAGAGCATGCATAGTTCCTTTGTATAAAGGCAAAGGGGACAAAAGAGAGTGCAAAAATTATAGGGGGATAAGTCTGCTGAGTATACCTGGTAAAGTGTATGGTAGAGTTATTATTGAAAGAATTAAGAGTAAGATGGAGAATAGGATAGCAGATGAACAAGGAGGCTTTAGGAAAGGTAGGGGGTGTGTGGACCAGGTGTTTACAGTGAAACATATAAGTGAACAGTATTTAGATAAGGCTAAAGAGGTCTTTGTGGCATTTATGGATTTGGAAAAGGCGTATGACAGGGTGGATAGGGGGGCAATGTGGCAGATGTTGCAAGTGTATGGTGTAGGAGGTAGGTTACTGAAAGCAGTGAAGAGTTTTTACGAGGATAGTGAGGCTCAAGTTAGAGTATGTAGAAAAGAGGGAAATTTTTTCCCAGTAAAAGTAGGCCTTAGACAAGGATGTGTGATGTCACCGTGGTTGTTTAATATATTTATAGATGGGGTTGTAAGAGAAGTAAATGCGAGGGTCTTGGCAAGAGGCGTGGAGTTAAAAGATAAAGAATCACACACAAAGTGGGAGTTGTCACAGCTGCTCTTTGCTGATGACACTGTGCTCTTGGGAGATTCTGAAGAGAAGTTGCAGAGATTGGTGGATGAATTTGGTAGGGTGTGCAAAAGAAGAAAATTAAAGGTGAATACAGGAAAGAGTAAGGTTATGAGGATAACAAAAAGATTAGGTGATGAAAGATTGAATATCAGATTGGAGGGAGAGAGTATGGAGGAGGTGAATGTATTCAGATATTTGGGAGTGGATGTGTCAGCGGATGGGTCTATGAAAGATGAGGTGAATCATAGAATTGATGAGGGGAAAAGAGTGAGTGGTGCACTTAGGAGTCTGTGGAGACAAAGAACTTTGTCCTTGGAGGCAAAGAGGGGAATGTATGAGAGTATAGTTTTACCAACGCTCTTATATGGGTGTGAAGCATGGGTGATGAATGTTGCAGCGAGGAGAAGGCTGGAGGCAGTGGAGATGTCATGTCTGAGGGCAATGTGTGGTGTGAATATAATGCAGAGAATTCGTAGTTTGGAAGTTAGGAGGAGGTGCGGGATTACCAAAACTGTTGTCCAGAGGGCTGAGAAAGGGTTGTTGAGATGCTTCGGACATGTAGAGAGAATGGAGCGAAACAGAATGACTTCAAGAGTGTATCAGTCTGTAGTGGAAGGAAGGCGGGGTAGGGGTCGGCCTAGGAAAGGTTGGAGAGAGGGGGTAAAGGAGGTTTTGTGTTCGAGGGGCTTGGACTTCCAGCAGGCATGCGTGAGCGTGTTTGATAGGAGTGAATGGAGACAAATGGTTTTTAATACTTGACGTGCTGTTGGAGTGTGAGCAAAGTAACATTTATGAAGGGGTTCAGGGGAACCGGCAGGCCGGACTTGAGTCCTGGAGATGGGAAGTACAGTGCCTGCACTCTGAAGGAGGGGTGTTAATGTTGCAGTTTAAAACTGTAGTGTAAAGCACCCTTCTGGCAAGACAGTGATGGAGTGAATGATGGTGAAAGTTTTTCTTTTTCGGGCCACCCTGCCTTGGTGGGAATAGGCCAGTGTGATAATAAAAAAAATAAAAATAATATAGTAATAATAATAAAAATAATATGTTGTCATTTTTAGACATTTTTCATAATTTTTTCTTATTTTTGTGCCAAATGCTTCAAAATATAAATTGGTAACCCTCTGGGTGGCTGTAGGTATTGCTAGACCACAGCTATCTCAGTGTGAACCAAGGGTCAAAAGGAAGAGGAGGTGTGCCGCTCTGAGTGACCACAGCAGACCCTTGGGATGCATAATTTTGTCGTACGTTGTGCAAATTTCTTACACAATGCTTCGCCCAAAGAGACAGTATTCGCGTACAATCAGCAGGAAGTGATTAGAAACTATGAAAAAAGCTAGAGAAATGAAGAAGGCAGCAGCATAGATTGAGGCAGCTGGCAAACACAACCACCACCACCACCACTGTGGCTGCCACCACCACCACCACTGTGGCTGCCACCATCACCACCACTGTGGCCACAGTGATCATGTCTTCACCTATATATACATCAGTCTTGACCACACCTGTGGTTACATATATGACAGCCTCACCACTAATCATAAACACAAGCTAGGTGTAAGGTTATGGACTGGGAAGATACTAGAGTCGGAGAGTAAACAGCAGATGCTTTCTGCCACTGCTGGCGTCACCATCACTTGCCATATTATGGCCTATTTTATTCATTCTAGAGTATATATCATGGTTCAGTGTTATTAATATTGTTTATTATGTCATATTAGATGAATTGTGATAGATAACTAAGCAGTAGAGTTGTTACTAGCATTATTGTGTCATGCCTCCTGAGAGGCTGGAATGGATTAATTGCATTTCAATTAATTTAAATGAGGAAAATTGACTCAGCATACGAACAAATCAGGATATGAACAAGGTCACGGAACGGATTAAATTCGTAAGCCAAGGTTCCATTGTATTTATGTAAAAAAGGTACCTTAAATATACTTAGCTCCTTCTTACAAAGATGGCAGCAGAGCTCTAGCAAAGCATAATAGATTGATAGCACTTACATGACATAAAAATCTTTGAATGGCTGTTGATATTCCCAGTTACTAATTTTTTGGAAAAGTATGACGTTCCAACCAAATCAACATGAGAGCAAGAAAATTGCTTATGTCGTAACTTTTAGACCATTATGACAAAATTACAGAGGCTTTGGAACAGAGAATGATGAGCGGTAGTTCACAAAACAGTATACATAGCCCCTGCAAAGTAAAGAGTTTGGTACCCCCAAGGCACAGTCCTGGGGCCTTTACTCTTTCTCCAACTCATGGAAAACATAGATAAAAAAAATTGGCCACAGTTTTGTATCATCTATTACTGAAAATATCAAATAAGCATGAAAGTCACTTTGCTAGAAAGTAGAAAATTTGCAAGCAGGAATCAACAGTCTTCCAGTGGTCATTAGAAAATAACATATTCAGTGGTGACAATTTCTAAATGCTTGAAATGGAAAGAATGAAGAACTCAGAAGAAACATGATTATGCTCTTGCGAAGTTAGTGCTCTCAGCGATTTTGCCCACTTTGAGTCCTAGTTTTGGCCAATTCCATTGTTCCAGTTGACCAAACTCATAGCTATTTTGCTAGAACTCCATTTGTTCTATCGATTGAGTACAAGAAACCACCCATTTACCGATTTCAACTACTCAATAAAGTGCTCTGAAATTGGCAATTTGACCAATTTCCAAAGATGCCAGTTTCAAAATAGGGTCCAGAATAAACAATGCAGACATTCCTGGCACTAAAATAACATTTTCTCTGCTCGTTTGTCATGTCTCCAGGCCCTTGATGGAAAAATTGGCTAAATTATGCTCTCGCGAATTTTGATGTGTCAGCGATATTTACGAATCAGCGATTTTGCCGACTTTGACTCCGATTTTAGGCCAATTACATTATTCCAGTCAACCAAATTCTTAGCTATTTCACTAGTATTACTTCTATTTTATCGATTGAGCACAAGAAATCACCCAGTCAACTGTTTCAACTACAAAATAAAGTGATCAGAAATTGGTAATTTGGCCAATTTAACACAAAGTTCAAAATGTTCTAGTTTCAAAATAGGGTCCAGAATAAACAATGCAGGCATTCCTGGCACTAAACTAACATTTCCTCTGCTCATTGGTTATGTTTTCAGGTTCACAAATGAATTCCATTTTTATTTTTTATTCACATAATGAATTTTTATTCAAACCAAAAAATAGAACATTTACTGTTATGCAATATTGTAATAATTGTATAAATATCATCACCACATTTGTGAATGTATATCAGACCCACCAGCTGGCGTGTATTAGATGTGTGAGGTCGTTTGTTTACTCTTGAACATTGACAAAAATTTAACATTTCCGCTACTTTGTGCTCAGTTTGAAGTCATTTCCAGTACTAAAACCAATCAAAATCATCTCTACTTCTGTAATACATCTTCCATTCTATCAATGAGACCAAGAAATCTCAAATACAACTATAAAAAACATACAGAAAACACTGCAAAGTCGCTGTTTTAATCGAAAATCACGGTCTCAGTTTTTTTTTCTCTCATTATACACTGTTTGCTGCAGGATTTGTTTTATGTGGTGCACACATACCACATAGATGTATTCTCTCATATCTAGGCCCAAATTTACCACTCCCAGCTTATCAGAGTGAGTTGAGCTCATGGCGTAGATCTACGGTTTGGACCCTGAACGTAAAGCCATAGATCTATGGGCCGGACCCTGAAAGGGTTAAATAATAAAGCTATTTTTGAATACCAGTTCTAATAGAAACATACAGTAATATTGAACTGTATTGACTGTTTTAGTTAAAATAATTTTAGGGGTAAAAACACAGTAAAGTGGACCCCCGCATACCGTACGCATCGCATAACGTTCAATCCGCATACCGCTCGCTTTTATCGCAAAAATTTTGCCTCGCATACTGCTCAAAAACCCGCTCACCGCTCTTCGTCCAAGACGCGTCCAATGTGCGCCCTGTGCCAGCCTCACATGTGCTGCCGGTGGCATTGTTTACCAGCCAGCCTCCGCGGTAACATCCAAGCATACAATCGGAACATTTCGTATTATTACAGTGTTTTTGGTGATTTTATCTGGAAAATAAGTGACCATGGGCCCCAAGAAAGCTTCTAGTGCCAACCCTACAGAAATAAGGGTGAGAATTACTATAGAGATGAAGAAAGAGATCATTGATAAGTATGAAAGTGGAGTGCGTGTCGCCGACCTGGCCAGGTTGTACAAGAAACCCAAATCAACCATCGCTACTATTGTGGGCAACAGAAAGGCAATCAAGGAAGCTGTTCTTGCCAAAGGTTTAACTGTGTTTTCGAAACAGAGATCGCAAGTGATGGAAGATGTTGAGAGACTTTTATTGGTGTGGATAAATGAAAAACAGCTAGCAGGAGACAGCGTCTCTCAAGCGATCATAAGCGAAAAGGCTAGGAAGTTGCATGAGGATTTAATTAAAAAAATGCCTGCAACTAGTGATGATGTGAGTGAATTTAAGGCCAGCAAAGGTTGGTTTGAGAGATTTAAGAAGCGTAGTGGCATACATAGTGTGATAAGGCATGGTGAGGCTGCCAGTTCGGACCACAAAGCAGCTGAGAAATATGTGCAGGAATTCAAGAAGTACATAGACAGTGAAGGACTGAAACCTGAACAAGTGTTTAATTGTGATGAAACAGGCCTGTTTTGGAAGAAAATGCCAAGCAGGACCTACATTACTGAGGAGGAAAAGGCACTCCCAGGACATAAGCCTATGAAAGACAGGCTTACTTTGTTGATGTGTTCCAATGCTACTGGTGATTGCAAAGTGAAGCCTTTATTAGTGTATCACTCTGAAACTCCCAGACCGTTCAGGCAAAAGAATGTCCTCAAGGAGAATTTGTGTGTGCTGTGGAGGGCAAACAGTAAGGCATGGGTCACTAGGGACTTTTTCTATGACTGGTTACACCATGCATTTGCCCCCAATGTGAAAGATTACCTAACTGAAAAGAAATTAGACCTTAAATGCCTCCTGGTGTTAGACAATGCCCCTGGTCATCCTACAGACGTGGCAGAGCGACTTTATGGGGACATGAAATTCATTAAGGTGAAGTTTTTGCCTCCTAATAACACTCCTCTCCTGCAGCCCATGGACCAGCAGGTTATTGCAAACTTCAAAAACTGTACACAAAAGCTCTGTTTGAAAGGTGCTTTGTAGTGACCTCAGAAACTCAACTGACTCTAAGAGAGTTTTGGAGAGAGCACTTTAATATCCTCAATTGTGTAAACCTTATAGGTAAGGCTTGGGAGGGAGTGACTAAGAAGACCTTGAACTCTGCTTGGAAGAAACTGTGGCCAGAATGTGTAGACAAAAGGGATTTTGAAGGGTTTGAGGCTAACCCTGAGAGGATTATGCCAGTTGAGGAATCCATTGTGGCATTGGGAAAGTCCTTGGGGTTGGAGGTTAGTGGGGATGATGTGGAAGAGTTGGTGGAGGAGGACAATGAAGAACTAACCACTGATGAGCTGATAGATCAACTTCAACAGCATGAGGCCAGACCTGAGAAAACTGGTTCGAAGGAGGGGAGAGAGAAATTGAAGAAATTGCCTACTACAAAGATTAAGGAAATCTGTGCAAAGTGGCTTGAAGTGCAAACCTTCATGGATGAAAATCACTCTCACACAGCTATTGCAAGCCATGCTGGTGATTATTACACTGACAATGTTGTGAAACACTTTAGGGAAGTCATAAAGGAACGAGAGGTACAGGCCACTATGGACAGATATGTTGTGCGAAAGAAGTCCAGTGACTCTGAAGCTGGTCCTAGTGGCATTAAAAGAAGAAGGGAAGTAACCCCAGAAAAGGACTCGACACCTCAAGTCTTAATGGAAGGGGATTCCCCTTCTAAACACTAACACTCTCTCTCCCCTCCTCCCATCCCATCAATCATCACCAGATCTTCAATAAAAGTAAGTGTCATGTAATTGTGCATGCCTTTTTCAGTTTGTGTGTATTAAAATTAACATTTCATGTGGTAAATTTTTTTTTTTTTCATACTTTTGTGTGTCTTGCATGGATGAATTTGATTTCCATTATTTCTTATGGGGAAAATTCATTCGCATACCGATCATTTCGCATAGCAATGAGCCCTCTTGCACGGATTAAAGTTGCTATGCGGGGGTCCACTGTAATGATTATAAATGTATGAATGCTAATCTAGTCTGGATAAGCAGGTTTCACTGGATGTATGGCAGCTTTATTTACTCTACATAAAATTTACATCAGATTGAGGTGTTATTAGCAATGTTTTTGAAGCAGATTGCACATAGAAAATTATATGCATTTTTTTTATAAAGGTTGAGTAAAAAATTTGAAATATCAGAGAGATTTTTGTTTCTTGTATTGTGTCTGTGTAACGTAGAAGGACATTTTATTGTGGCAACATTTCACTCTCCAGGAGCATTATCAAGCTGTTACAAACAAAACATGGACACGGCTTGAAAAAGGCTTGAAAAAGCTCTTGGAGAGTGAAACATTGCCACAATAAAATGTCACATTAGTTGCACTTGTGTCTTTTTACTTTACATTTTATCGGTAATTCTACCAACATTAATACAATCTGTGTCTATGTATTGTATTACAGTTTACAAGAAGATTTTGTACACTGAGTTAATACCTGTAACAAGTGTTCTGTATACATACTATGCATGTATACATGGTATGCATGGTGTGAATGTTTTGCATGAGTTACAAAGTATAAAAAAAAGAAAAAATATTTAGTTTTGGATAGAATAATGTCAGATGACCTATCATTGAGAGAACACATTAAGACAAATACTACAACAGCCAGAAAAATAGCAGGTTAGATAATGTGAACATTCAAGAGAAGAATGTTGTTTGGTGTTGGCATCTCTGTTCAAGGCAGAAGAAATATTGAAGCTGAAAAAAAGTTAAAAAAAAAATTTATTCCCACACAGAATCAGTGAAGTAATTAACCTTTTCAACGTACAAGTAGTCAAGGATTTACATCAGTGATGTACCTATACACAAAATTCACTGCATCTTCAAATTCATCATGAGTGGCAAATTTAGACTTCGACAGGTGAGGATGGGTCTGGGCTCAAGTGAGGATGGGTCTGGGCTTAGGTGAGGATGGGTCTGGACACAGGTGAGGATGGGTCTGGGTGCAGGTGAGGATGGGTCTGAGCTCAGGTGAGGATGGGTCTGGGCACATGTGAGGATGGGCCTAGGCACAGGTGAGGATAGTTCTGGGCTCAGGTGAGGATGGGTATGGGCACAGGTGAGAATGGGTCTGAACACAGGTGAGGATGGGTCTGGGCACAGGTGAGGATGGGTCTGGGCACAGGTGAGGATGGGTCTGGGCACAGGTGAGAATGGGTCTGGACACAGGTGAGGATGGGTATGAGCACAGGTGAGGATGGGTCTGGTCACAGGTGAGGATGGGTCTGGGGACAGGTGAGGATGGGTCTGGTCACAGGTGAGGATGGGTCTGGGCACAGGTGAGGATGGGTCTGGGGACAGGTGAGGATGGGTCTGGTCACAGGTGAGGATGGGTCTGGGCACAGGTGAGGATGGGTCTGGTCACAGGTGAGGATGGGTCTGGGCACAGGTGAGGATGGGTCTGGGCACAGGTGAGAATGGGTCTGGACACAGGTGAGGATGGGTATGAGCACAGGTGAGGATGGGTCTGGTCACAGGTGAGGATGGGTCTGGGCACAGGTGAGGATGGGTCTGGGCACAGGTGAGGATGGGTCTGGGGACAGGTGAGGATGGGTCTGGTCACAGGTGAGGATGGGTCTGGGCACAGGTGAGGATGGGTCTGGGGACAGGTGAGCATGGGTCTGGTCACAGGTGAGGATGGGTCTGGGCACAGGTGAGGATGGGTCTGGGCACAGGTGAGGATGGGTCTGGTCACAGGTGAGGATTAGTCTGGGCACAGGTGAGGATGGGTCTGGGCAAAGGTGAGGATGGGTCTGGTCACAGGTGAGGATGGGTCTGGTCACAGGTGAGGATGGGTCTGGGCACAGGTGAGGATGGGTCTGGGCACAGGTGAGGATGGGTCTGGGCACAGGTGAGGATGGGTCTGGGCACAGGTGAAGATGGGTCTGGGCAGTGTGTGCAGTATAGAAAAGTTTGTGTCCCACACACAGCATGATGAAAGCAGCTACACTCTCAACCTTTGTTAACCAAGAAGAATGAGATGCTTGTGTAGTATTTCAAAATCTTTATTGGTGAAACATTTCACCAGTCAGTGGCTGGCTGAAATGTTTCACTAGCCAGTGGCTGGCTGAAATGTTTCACCAGCCAGTGGCTGGCCAAAATGTTTCACCAGTCATTGGCTGGCTGATATGTTTCATCAATAAAGATTTTCAAATATTGTACAAGTGTCACATTGCTCAACTTGTGGGTTTTCTATACTATTACATCACAGTTTGTTAACCATGGTGTGCAGATGGGAATCCCTCACTCCTGTACAATTAACCACTGTTGCCATCAAATGGTGGTAATAGTGAGAATAATGATTCTGATGTAGAGTTCCATAAATTTGAGATGAAAGTGAGTAAAAATGACACTGGTAATCCCACATATTACAACTCCAGCCCAACAAATCCCATCTACTCTGGAGCCTGGTAATAACATGTGTTACTTAGCCATAATTCCTCTCACTGTATAAAGACATTAAAGGCTTAGAAGACATGTGCATGCTCATGCCATGAGAACTCCACCACATGACAAAGATATGAGATATACTCTGTACAAATCTTGAAACTCATCAAAGTTCTGACAGGTATGAGGTAAGTTTTGTGAAATACAAGAGTGCTTTATTCCTTGTTTTGAAGAATTTCCTCACACTGAAAGAATTATACTAACTTTTACACTGGTTGCACATAATGTATATACATTAACCCTTAAACTGTCCAAACGTATATCTACGTTCACTTGCTTGGCGCTCCGAATATTTTGAAAAATAAAGAAGTCCTTTTTTTTTTTTCTTTTAAAATGAGGAGCACATTTTTCTACTTGTTATAGGATTAAAAAAAAAAAAATTAGGGTCAGTGCTTACCGAGATATAAGACCATGAAGTTGGCTCTGGATGCTCACCTGTCGGCAACATCGATGCCTGCCGCTTGCAGAAGTGTTGCCGATATACCTTTTTTTCTCATTTTTATTTTAATTTATAAATTTTTTATGTTCTGATAATTACAATTTATAATAATTCTTGTAATTTCATAGCCAGTCTTTGTTCTGACACTAATGTTAGGTATTTAAATAGTGCTCAAATAATCACAATCACATTGACAGGTGAACATTTAGACCTGCCTGGGTTATTTACTATTGTCTAGAATTATATACAAAGTATTTATAGGTCCCAGCAATGTTTTAGATACCTTGAAGCATGGTGTTATGAAAGGCATCCCTATACTCTTGACAGCCCAGTGACATTTGATAAATGTCTACTGCTCCAGCTAACCCTCGCTGTATTTGTTATCACTGTTACACACAAACATGTCTTGTCTCTCTGTCTATTTATCTGCCTATCTGTCTGCCTGTCTGCCTATCTGCCTGCCTGTATGTCTCTGTTTATGTCTTTCTGTCTGCCTGGAGTATATGTATATCGCACTCCTTGAAGAATTGTGTTATGACATCTGTTATCGGGTTGAAGACATTTGATAAATGGGTGCTCGGGGAACCCTGGCTTTATTTGTTGTCACTGATACACAAACATGTTTCTATCTATCTATCTGTCTATCTATTGGTCTGTCTATCTTTGCCTGGAATTTTTGGGTTATCCTAGGTAATTTACACAATGTATAATAACTGTACTTATATGTACATGTGAGACAGAGATATAGATAAACAGAGATATAGACAGATAGAGATATAGACAGAGAAACAGCCAGAGACAGCCAAAGCAAGCCAACCGGCCAGCCTGCCGAATATATGAGAACATTAGAAAGAAGGAACACTGCAGCAGGCCTACTGGCCCATGCAAGGCAGGTCCATGTCACCCTCCACTCCCTCTGGCTTAGACCAATGACCAACCTAGTCAGGTCACATCCATTGAAGGAAGGAGCATGACATCAGACCTAGTAGCACAAGCTAGTCAGGTCCAACTCACACCCACCCACACTCACTCATGTATTTATCTAACCTGTTTTTACTTTCCTCTTAAAATGGGAGTGTTAATGTGACATGGCATCAGTGAATCCCTGGTGTTTGCCCTGCTATTTTCTCTAGCTGGCACTCAGTTGAGCTGGTGCTCCCACAAGGTACTAAGTGCTCCCAGATTTTATTAATAGTGCGCACACTGAGTGAACAGACCCATTTTTTCATGTCTAGGCGACTCAAGCCTATTGTGCCAAATTTTAAGGAATGAAAAATTAAATGTTGATCTGCGTTTGGAGCTCTACGCGTGCAAACGTAGATCTACGTTTGGACAGTTTAAGGGTTAAAAACAGTCTTCTTCCTACCGCTTCCTCCTTCCTCCTCCTCATCCTTGTCCTTGTCTTCATCCTCCTCTTTATCCTCATCCTTATCATCATCATTATTCTCCTCCTCCTTCCATCCCTCCCTTCCTTCCTCCCCTAAGATGACAGGTGAGTCTTACAAACTTGTACCTTACATTCAGCATACACTTTACTATCTTGTACCTTACATTCAGAATACACTTTACTATCTTGTACCTTACATTCAGCATACACTTTACTATCTTGTACCTTACATTCAGCATACACTTTACTATCTTGTACCTTACATTCAGGATACACTTTACTATCTTGTACCTTACATACAGCATATACTTTACTATCTTGTACCTTACATTCAGCATAAACTTTACTATCTTGTACCTTACATTCAGCATACACTTTACTATCTTGTACCTTACATTCAGCATATACTTTACTATCTTGTACCTTACATTCAGAATACACTTTACTATCTTGTACCTTACATACAGCATACACTTTACTATCTTGTACCTTACATTCAGCATATACTTTACTATCTTGTACCTTACATTCAGCATACACTTTACTATCTTGTACCTTACATACAGCATACACTTTACTATCTTGTACCTTACATTCAGCATATACTTTACTATCTTGTACCTTACATTCAGCATATACTTTACTATCTATCTTGTGTGCTTTAATACCTCTTATTCCTGAACCATTAGTTTACTGGTTTATGAGATCAGGTCTGAGACTGTGCCTGCCACTCACCCAGCAGTCTCTCCAACTATAAAAATATATATATAGAGTTCCCTTCTTATTTTATCTTTTATCCTCTGTATCTGTGTTAATTTTAGCCATCTGCCCAGTGTTATTACACATTTATGTTTTGAATAAACAATTAGTAGTGTGCAATAAGATCACAGTAAACACATGATATCATAAGTCAAGCCGAGCCCTACTTATACAGCAGGTTAGGTTCCAGGCTACTGCCGTACAGGAGAGCCCCCACTTATACCACAGGTTAGGCTCCGGGCTACTGCTGTAGAGGAGGGCCCCACTTATACAGCAGGGTAGGTTCCTGGCTATTGCTTATAGTGAGTGGTAAATATATTTAAGTATTTTGAATAAATGAAGAATAGGTATTAGTGAATTGCTGTAAAATGATGTGTTGTAAAGTGAGACTTTTGTGATTTCTGACATTATCAGGTCCTTCATGATGAGAGAAATCACAAAAGTACTTGGAATTTCACTATTTTTTCACAATGTTTTGCAATTAGTAATGTAAGAAAATAATTGTAATGACAGTAAAATGCTGTTATTGTTTTTTTTCAGGTATGATTTCTATATCATTTGTGCACCGCATGTACCAGCTGTGGACGAAAAACCCTCTAACTAACAGATGGTGGGCCTCCAGCGTCTTTGTTGTGTAAGTTGTATGTTACTGTTGTGTAGGTTATATACTACTGTTGTGTAAGTAATACATTTCTGTTGTGTGTTATACACTACTGTTGTGTAGGTTATTATACACTACTGTTGTGTAAGTTATTATACACTATTGTTGTGTAGGTTATTATACACTACTGTTGTGTGTTATACACTACTGTTGTGTGTTATACACTACTGTTGTGTGTTATACACTTCTGTTGTGCTTTATACACTACTTTTAATAATAATAATAAGAATACAGCCTCTCCTCACTTACCAAGTAGTATTCATTTACCAAGAACTCGGGGTTACGACAGGCTCTCTGACGAGTTGTTATTGTATACTGTACAAGAACTTGAGTCATGAATGGGCAGCGCAGCATCTCGACATCAAGCATCTTAACCCTTTGACAGTTGTAAGCCCATTTCAGAAACTGTAATTCTGTGTTGCAAAATTATTGAAAAAAAAAAAAAAATCTTACGAAATGATAGAGAATCTTTTCCCAGTGGTAACAACACTAAAAGTATGAAATTTGATCGAAAACTTGTGGAATTACATTCCCGTGAAGTTAGCAATCTTGGCGATATATACGCATCAGCGATTTTGTCGAATTTGAGCCCTATTTTCAGCCAATTCCATTGTTCCAGTTGACCAAACTCATAGCTATTTCTTTAGAACTCCATTTTTTCTATCAGCTGAGTACAAGAAACTGCCCATTTACCAATTTCAACTACTCAATAAAGTGGTCAGAAATTGGCAATTTGGCCAATTTCATGCAAATTAGAAAAGATGCCAATTTCAAAATAGGGTCCAAAATAAACAATGCAGACATTCTTGGCACTAAAATAACATACCTTCTGTTCATTAGTCATGTCTCCAGGCCCCTCTTATATTACTCTTGCTTTCTATTTTGATTTTTTATTCACACAAAAAATAGATTTACTGTTATGCAGACTACTGCATTATTGTAAAAATGGTATAAATAATATCAGTGCACTAGTGAAAGAATATTAGACTCCCCAGTTGATGTGTATTGGATGTGTGGTGTGATTTGCTTGCTCTTGAACATTGGTAAAAATCGAACATTTCCGCTACTTTGAGCTCAGTTTCAAGGTTGTTTTCATCGTGAAACTAATCAAAATCATCTCTATTTCTGTAATATGTTTCCTATTCTATCAAAGGAGACCAAGAAAACGAGAATACAACCATAAATACTATACGAAAATACACCTCAAAGTCGGCATTTTAATCCAAAAACACGGTCGGAGTTTTTTTTTTCTCATTATGCACTGCGTGCTGCAGGATTTTTTTTATACAGTGCACACTGACCACACAGACCCATTCTCTTACATGTGGGTCTACCAGCTTTCTCCTCCTGGATTTGAAGCCACTTGAATTTTTGAATGATGGTGAAAGTTTTTCTTTTTCGGGCCACCCTGCCTTGGTGGGAATCGGCCAGTGTGATAATAAAAAAAAAATACACATCTGAAACACTGGCTCGTAAGACATATATATACGGCCGAAACAGTCAAAGAGTTAAGGAGGCGATGAACCTTTTTTTAGTAATAAAAAAATTGAAATTGAAAAATTATGGAAAACAATGTTTTCTTACCAGTAAATAGTACATAATTCTGGCAACATGTTGATGGCATCAGCTTGTTTCTATCATATTTCTAAGTATGTTTTTCCACAAATATAATTTTTTTTGTTCTTGATGTCAGCAAGGGGACATGGTGGCAATTAGTGTTTTGTTTTGTTTTGTTACTCCAAAAATTACAATTTTTATGATTGTTTCATTCTAAATACTCTACATGGCAACTTCTGTGAAGAGAGCGGTGATGTTGTCCCTCAGTAGCCTGGAAGCTGTCAACAACTTATATTGTCTCCTTTATTTTAGCTTTAAAGAACTACCTTAGCTCAAATTTTTTACATTTGTTAAAATAACTCAGGTGCTATTTTATAGCTTTAGAATATATACTTTGTCTTATACTTAATTCTAACTATAGATTCACTATAAATCTTATGATAACAAGCATTGATCCTGATACTAACCTTTTATTGAATGACTTAAATGAATCACAGCAGAACAATCAAAGGCACTTCTCAGAGCCAACAGAAACATAACTATCTTTAACTACAATATCAGATCTTTAAGTAAACATTACGATGACCTCATAGCATTACTAAATTCCCTGCATTCCAGTATATCCATCATTACTCTCACCAAAACCTGGCTAAAGCCTGATACTACAGATGTCTATGCCATACCTGGTTACACAGCCATACACAACTGTAGGCCAGATCAACAAGGGGGTGGCACAGCTATGTACTACTCAGACCAACTAGAATATATTACTTAAACTTGCACAAGGGATGAACATGGGGAATATATAATAGCTAAATTCAAATCCAGATACCTACAAAAACCTCTCACAGTGATAAACATCTGCAGAGTACCACAGTCAAACATTAGCCATTTTAGTGAAAAACCTAGGAAGTATGATAACTGATGCACGCATGAACAAAGATCACTCACTACTCTCAGGTGACTTCAATATAAATCTCCTGCAAGACCAGGACCCACACGTTACTGAATTCACAAACACTATGAGTAACTGCATGTTGCTACCAGCAGTAACAAAACCTATAAGAGTTACAGAGACTAGTGTTTCCCTACTGGACCACATCTGGACCAACACCATATCCCCTTCAAAATCAGGCATAATCACAGATAATACCACAGACCACCACCCTACCTTCCTCATCACAAACCTTGGCAAATTACCCCAAGACACTACTAAAGTCACTTTCAGACTTCACAATGAGGCAGCCATTAATAACTTCACAACAGCAGTGACAAACATTGACTGGCACACTGAGCTAGAAATCTATACAGATATTGACGAATGTATTAATAATTTTCTAAAAAAGACCCAATACCTTTATAACAAGCACTGCCCCAAAAAAACTAAACAGATGACAGCTAAGAGACTGAACAGTCCCTGGCTAACACCCAGCATCCTCAAATCCATAAATACAAAGCACCTATACGAAAAACAGTACAGAATGGGTCACATAACCAGAGACCAAACAAAACCTTGCTCGTCTATCCTAACCAGCCTGATAAGAAGGGCTAAAAAACTATTATGAGAACAGATTATCCAACTTACAAGGTGATATAAAAAAGACCTGGAAAACCCTATCAGAAATTCAAGGAACAAAAAGATACCACGAAATAGCGAAATTGAATTAACAAAACTAGATGAACCCCAACTCCCACCTACTGAAACAGCAGACTCAATAATTTCTTCTCCACTATAGGAAAAATCCTTGCCAATAAAATCCCAAGCTCAGATACCCCACCCAATGACTACCTCACTGGCAACTACCTGAACACATTGTTCCAAGCTCCGACTAACCCTACTGAAGTCTCCCTTATTATCAACACACTAAAAAACAAGACAGGAGATTTAAATACCTTACCACCCTTTATATACAAAAAAGCGTCACAAGTACTATCACCAATCATTGCAACGCTCTTTAACAAATCCATAGAATCCTCTACCTTCCCTACAATTCTCAAAATAGCAAGGGTCACCCCGATCCACAAAGGAGGAGACCAAACAGCCTTGAATACCTATAGGCCAATATCTAACTTACACCCTCTCTCTAAAATCTTCAAAAAATTATTTCATAAGCGAATCTATTCCTACCTCATTGCCCACAACATACTCAACCCCTGTCAGTTTGGGTTCAAGCCTAATAAAAATACTAATGATATTATTATACACATCCTAGAACACATATACACTGCAATAGAGAAAAAAGAAGTCCCACTGGGGATCTTCATAGACTTACGTAAAGCTTTTGATACAGTTGACCATGACTTGCTCCATATAAAATTGTCGCACTATGGTATAAGAGGGCACTCCCTCAACTACCTTAAGTCTTACCTCAGCAACAGAAGCCAATATGTGTACACAAACAGGGCAAACTCTTCAGCACAGCCAATTACAGTTGGTGTCCCACAGGGAAGTGTTCTAGGCCTTCTTCTCTTTCTCATATACATAAATGACCTACCAAATGCATCGCAACTACTCAAACCCACACTATTTGCAGATGATACTACATACATCTTCTCTCACCCGAGCCCAGTCACGCTAGCCAATACTGTAAATACTGAATTACAGAAAATATCTACCTGGATGAGTACTAACAAACTTACTCTAAACATTGACAAAACCTACTTCATTCAGTTTGGTAACAGAGCTACAGATGTCCCTCTTAACATAATGATAAACGGATCACCTATCACAAAACTCACAGTGGGAAAATTCTTAGGAATACACCTTGATAATAGACTTAAATTTCAAACACATGTACACCAAATTTCCAAAAAAAATTTCCGAGACTGTAGGCATGCTATTGAAAATACGGTACTATGTTCTACAGTCAGCCCTCCTGGCCCTTTTTCACTCACTTATTTACCCCTTTCTCACCTATGGAATTTGTGCATGGGGCTCAACAACAATAAACCATCTCAGACCACTAATCACCCAACAGAAGGCTGCAGTCAGAAAGATAACAAATTCCCACTACAGACAACACACTCCACCAATACTCAAAACTCTAAACCTACTCACAATACAAAACATCCGTACTTATTATTGCACCTGCTGCATACATAGAACACTTAACTCTGACATAAACCCTCCCCTCAAACATCTCCTTACAACCCTTAACAGAACACATGACCATAACACAAGGCTCTTTGATGTTCCTCGTGTCCATCTCACGCTATGCAAAAACTCAATGCACATAAAAGGCCCTAAAATCTGGAATTCATTACCTGTGAATATAAAAGAAACACTGTCTGTTTATAAATTCAAGTCTCTTCTCAAAAATCACTTACTCACCCACAACTAAATAAATACTGAATAATTGTATCTCATAAATTGTATCTCATATATGTATCTCATTATTGTATCTCATAAATGTCAACCTGTGACCCAATCAAACTTTGTTACTATTTAACTTCATTACCTAACAGAATACTCCATTCTACTAATTACACAGCAACACAGTAAATGACCATATGACCTGTCTTTGTAATACTCATTTGTACTAAATTGTTATCTGTTTTACAATAATTTTTGTACCACTGAATATATCATTGCATAGTTAATCTTAAGTTAATTTTTAAGCCTGCCCATAATACTCTGCATACAAGGGGCTTTGGCATGCTGCAATTTAAAAATTATATTCCTTGTACTTCTCTGTATCATGTTCAAATTAATAAATAAATAAATAAAAATAAATAAACAGTTTACAAAGGTAATGAACTCCAGGTAGGTCTTGTCACAATCATGACAAGTTACAAAGGTATTTACAGAGGGGATTCCCCTTCCAAACAATAATACACCTCCATCATCTTCCCTCCTCCCATCTCATCACTCATCGATAAATTTTCAATAAAGGTAGGTGTCAGTTATTCTTCATGTATTTATTCTTCATGTTTCATTGTTTTCTGTGCAGGAAATTGTGTATTTCATGTGAAATTTTTTTTTTAATACTTTTGGGTGTCTGGAACGGATTAATTGGATTTCCATTATTTCTTATGGGGAAAATTAATTCGGCTAACGATAAAATCGGTTTAGGACAAGCTCTCTGGAACAGATTAAAATTGTTACCCGAGGGTCCACTGTACTATCAATAAATGCTATCTACCAATCATATTTATTCCAGAATAATATTAGGTACAGTGGAACCCCGGTTTTCGTCTTTAATCCGTTCCAGAAGGTCGGTCGAAATCTGAAATGGACAAAAACTGAAGTAATATTTCCCCTAAGAAATAATGTAAATCCAATTAATCCATTCCAGACCCCTAAAAATATTAACAAAAAATACATTTTATAGAGAATAACTATAGTTTTACACTCAGAAAACAATGAGAAATAAATATAAATGACTAATTTTAATGGATAAATGAACATTTAAATCATTATTACATACCTTTATTGAAGACTCTTGTTGGTATATGGAAGAAGGTGGAGGAGGGGAGAGGGAAGAGAGGTTATTGTTTGGAAGGGGAATCCCCCTCCATAAGATCTTCAGGTATCAAAACCCTATCCGGGGCTGAAGTTAGCCTATCCTTCATAGGCTTGTGTCCTGGCAGTGCCTTTTCTTCCTGTGTGATGTAGGTTCTCTTTGGTATTTTCTTCCAAAAGAGGCCTGTTTTGTTACAATTGAACACTTGTTGGGGAAGGAATCCTTCAGCCTCTACATACTCCTTGAATTCATCAACGAATTCTTTGACTGCACGTTTGTCTGAACTTGCAGCTTCACCATGCCTTTCCACACTGCGTATGCCACTTCACTTCTTGAATCTGTCGAACCAGCCTTTGCTGGCATTAATTCACTAACAGCAGTACTCATTCCAGGCATTTTCTTTACAAGATCCGCACGCAGCTGCCCTGCCTTTTCACAAATTATCCCCTTCACAACACTATCTCCCATTAACTGTTTTTCATTGATCCACACCAACAACAACAACTCCACATCTTCAATTGTTTGTGATCTCTGTTTCATTAACATATTTACCCCTTTTGCAACATCAGCATCCTTGATTTCTACTTTCTTCACCAGGATGAAACTGATTCTTGATTTGGACTTGCCATACATCCTGGTGAGCTTGGCCACACATACGCCACTTTCGTATTTTGCTACAAGCTCTTTCTTGAATTCTATCATGTTTCTCACCTTCTTTACCTAAGGGCTGGCACTAGGGACTTTCTTTGGCCTCATGGTGGCTTATTTCGCAGTCGCACTCAATAAATAAGCACAAAAAACAATGGATTATTACGAAATGTTTCAGATGAACGCATGGAGTATTGCTCACTGAACAAGTGACAGAGGCAGACTGAGTTATGTACGTGTGAGCGGGAGCATCCCGGGCAGGCAGATGCGTCTGATACAGACAATTTCCAAGCGGAGGTATGAAACCCGGGGTATGAAACCAGATGAAATCCGGAGTTCCACTGTGTAACACAAATAACATAGAAGCATGATAAAGATGCCTAAATTAATACAGCAGACCATTGTTGAACGTGGTTTTCTCTTGCACGTTTTGATTATAGCATGATTGAAGAATTGCTGCATATTTTTGTTCAACACTTCGTAAAATTAGTTTAACACAGCTGCGGGAGGGGAAAAAATTTTGAGCGTGCAGTCGCCCGCCGGGCAGGATGGTCTGTGGGTTACACCATTGAGTCAATGATGATACTCGGGAAGGTCACTGTGTTTATTTATATTCATATTTTCTTATTTTCATTGCCATTTGTTAAATCTGCCAAGCAATCATAGCACCCAGTAAACATACAAGTCTTCCCGCAAGTGACAAGAAAAGGTTTAACTGTCAGACCATTGATAATAATAATGATGGAGTTCTGTTCCTAAGACCACATTGGTAAATGAATTCATCGCTAAGCAGGGAGCATAGTATAATGGTAGTGAGCGTGTCAACCATCTTTGATATTGTTTTAATGTCACCTTTGCACCATTTATAACATTTTTAGTACATTTTTAAATGTTTACACAGTATTATTTTATTATTTGTTAACACATCGGCTGATTCCCACCAAGGCAGGGTGGCCCGAAAAAGAAAAACTTTCATCATCATTCACTCCATCACTGTCTTGCCAGAAGAGTGCTTTACACTACAGTTTATAAACTGCAACATTAACACCCCTCCTTCAGAGTGTAGACACTGTACTTGCCATCTCCAGGACTCAAGCCCAGCCTGCCGGTGTCCCTGAATCCCTTCATAAATGTTACTTTGCTCACACTCCAACAGCACGTCAAGTATTAAAAACCATTTGTCTCCATTCACTCCTATCAAACACGCTCACACATGCCTGCTGGAAGTCCAAGCCCCTCACACACAAAACCTCCTTTATCCCCTCCTTCCAACCTTTCCTAGGCCGACCCCTACCCCGCCTTCCTTCCACTACAGACTGATACACTCTTGAAGTCATTCTGTTTCGCTCCATTCTCTCTACATGTCTGAACCACCTCAACAACCCTTCCTCAGCCCTCTGGACAACAGTTTTGGCAATCCCTCACCTCCTCCTAACTTCCAAACTACGAATTCTCTGCCTTATATTCACACCACACATTGCCCTCAGACATGACATCTCCACTTCCTCCAGCCTTCTCCTCGCTGCAACATTCACACCCATATAAGAGTGTTGGTAAAACTATACTCTCATACATTCCCCTCTTTGCCTCAAAGGACAAAGTTCTTTGTCTCCACAGACTCCTAAGTGCACCACTCACCCTTTTCCCCTCATCAATTCTATGATTCACCTCATCTTTCATAGACCCATCCGCTGACACGTCCACTCCCAAATATCTGAATACATTCACCTCCTCCATACTCTCTCCCTCCAATCTGATATCCAATCTTTCATCACCTAATCTTTTTGTTATCCTCATAACCTTACTCATACCCTATCAATCTCTGCAACTTCTCTTCAGAATCTCCCAAGAGCACAGTGTCATCAGCAAAGAGCAACTGTGACAACTCCCACTTTATGTGTGATTCTTTATCTTTTAACTCCACGCCTCTTACCAAGACCCTCGCATTTACTTCTCTTACAACCCCATCTATAAATATATTAAACAACCACGGTGACATCACACATCCTTGTCTAAGGCCTACTTTTACTGGGAAATAATTTCCCTCTTTCCTACATACTCTAACTTGAGCCTCACTATCCTCGTAAAAACTCTTCACTGCTTTCAGTAACCTACCTCCTATACCATACACCTGCAACATCTGCCACATTGCCCCCCTATCCACCCTGTCATATGCCTTTTCCACATCCATAAATGCCACAAAGACCACTTTAGCCTTATCTAAATACTGTTCACTTATATGTTTCACTGTAAACACCTGGTCCACACACCCCCTACCTTTCCTAAAGCCTCCTTGTTCATCTGCTATCCTATTCTCCGTCTTACTTTTAATTCTTTCAATAATAACTCTACCATACACTTTACCAGGTATAGTCAACAGACTTATCCCCCTATAATTTTTGCACTCTCTTTTGTCCCCTTTGCCTTTATACAAAGGAACTATGCATGCTCTCTGCCAATCCCTAGGTACCTTACCCTCATCCATACATTTATTAAATAATTGCACCAACCACTCCAAAACTATATCCCCACCTGCTTTTAACATTTCTATCTTTATCCCATCAATCCCGGCTGCCTTACCCCCTTTCATTTTACCTACTGCTTCACGAACTTCCCCCACACTTACAACTGGCTCTTCCTCACTCCTACAAGATGTTATTCCTCCTTGCCCTATACACGAAATCACAGCTTCCCTATCTTCATCAACATTTAACAATTCCTCAAAATATTCCCTCCATCTTCCCAATACCTCTAACTCTCCATTTAATAACTCTCCTCTCCTATTTTTAACTGGCAAATCCATTTGTTCTCTAGGCTTCCTTAACTTGTTAATCTCACTCCAAAACTTTTTCTTGTTTTCAACAAAATTTGTTGATAACATCTCACCCACTCTCTCATTTGCTCTCTTTTTACATTGCTTCACCACTCTCTTAACCTCTCTCTTTTTCTCCATATACTCTTCCCTCCTTGCA
Source organism: Cherax quadricarinatus (assembly GCF_038502225.1). NCBI lineage: Eukaryota > Metazoa > Arthropoda > Malacostraca > Decapoda > Parastacidae > Cherax > Cherax quadricarinatus. The sequence goes on from NC_091353.1 coordinate 24,177,858, forward strand.
TCACTTCTACTTTGTAAAAACTTCTCATATGCTAACTTTTTCTCCCTTACTACTCTCTTTACATCATCATTCCACCAATCGCTCCTCTTCCCTCCCGCACCCACTTTCCTGTAACCACAAACTTCTGCTGAACACTCTAACATTACATTTTTAAACCTACCCCATACCTCTTCGACCCCATTGCCTATGCTCTCATTAGCCCATCTCTCCTCCAATAGCTGTTTATATCTTATATATAAGGGACTAAAATTAAGTTATGGTAAACAAGTTAAATGGACAGATAGTCACTATGAAATAATATTGGTTTAGGAGTAAGATCTGATTTGTAATATTAAATAAGTTGAGCAATTTATTGCACAATAAAAAGTAAAAAAAATATGAGGTAGTTGGTACTAGCTAGCAAAAGATAGTTTTGGGACTTGCAAAAAAGTAATTGGAATATACACTAATTGCAAACACAATAAAAGGTGACTAAAACAAGTAGTGGTATACAAAATTAAATGGACAGGTAAGAACGATGAATAATATTAATTTGGAGTAAGATTTGACTTGTAACACAAAATTATGAGCAATTAATTGCAGTAAGAAAGAAGTATAAAGTACTGGAGGTAGTTGGCATTAGCTAGTGATGAAAAATAAAAAATAATAATGCACAATATAATAGTAACGTACATTATATGTACCACATGTATATATGTATTAAAAGCACTTATCTAATCTGTTACAGAAATGTCAGCTTTTCTAAGGAAGGTAGAGAAATCATGTTCGTTTGAGATGGTATATTGTTGTCCTGTTGATGTTTTCCTTACTAGTATTTTCCCATCTCGCGTGAAACACTGATGTATTTTGTTTTCCTGTTTAAGTTTTCTCACCCTGAACAGAAGGTTTTGACGTTTTTTTGGTAGACACTCATTTATGTACACTCCATTTTTCATTGTAATTGCTGATTTAATTAGGTCCTTTGTTTTATCGTATGAATGAAGTCTGATCATTATACTGTGTTTACTTCCTGGTTTTCCTAGCAAACGTGTTTCTTTGATTTCATTGTTTTACACGATGACTTGCACGTGGTCCTTTATTAACCTGATAGCAGTTTCTTTGCACTGTGCTTGGGTTATGTTACTAGGAATGTGTGGACTGTTTATTATAACTGCATCAGACAACTTGTCTTGTTCAGTTTTGTCATCTTGGAAATCAAGATATTCATTTAGTCGAGTGTGCATGTTCTGATTCCAGTCCTTGATTGCTTCTTCGACCTTCATATTTATTGTTGTTATTTGTTCAGTGTGACTGGCTATAGCTGCTTTCAGAGTATTTTCTGTGTCAACACTTCCCGATGTAATCTTCTCTTCAAGGTTTTGGATCTTGTTTTCGAGGTTGGTTATCTTGGATTCACGTCGCTCGAGTGTTGCTTTGATATCTTTGATTTCGTTTTCTAGAGCAACGATGTAGTCCTTAATATTGTCAGGAATAATCATACCTGAGTTATCATGGGTGAATCCTTTGAAGGGAGTGGAGTTGGAGGGGGAGTCAGCCTTGTTTGTTGTTGTTGTTCCCTGGGTGGCAGTGGTGAGGGGGGTTGATGATACACCGGCGTCCTCCTGGGTAGACAAGTTGAGTTCTAGGGTCCTTGCTGTTATTCTTTTATTATGATGTTGTTTCTTCTGCGATATCCTTTCATAGTATCACTGAAGTAGATACTGTGTAGCAATGGAGGAGAAGGCTTGTTTTCTCAGAGCTTGGGTTAAGTGGTTGTCTGGCAGCGGAGGCAGTGTTTGGGTTAGCAGGGCTGTCTTCCTTAGATCTTCTAATTTTGTCAAGATTTGGGTTACATTCTTAGTATTCTTGGGTCATTTTGTGGTCTACGTGGGTTCATGTAGTTGTACTTTCACTTAGGCCATCACAAGTTTTGATGAGCGATGTTTTTTTTTGAGGAAGAAGAGCTGTTAGGATGCCGCTGCTGTCGATCAGCCATGGTTTAGCTGCCTCTGATAATAATACTTGTGGACCTGTGTGGTAGTCGGGTGGATGGACAACATTACGTTTTCTCTGTTCAGCCATCAGAGAAAACATGTATGAATCTGTGTTTGGCCCAGCCACTCCCCCACTCCACTTTTGTTTACAATTTTCAGCATGAATTATTCATTACTTCTACCTTCGTTTATGATGCCATCTAAAGGTAGTTGTTACAAATGATTAAATTCAGTGAACAAGGCATGTTGATGTTAATAATATGGCTTTCGGCCACAGTGTAGGTAGCCGGTAGGTGTAGCCCAGGTGGGCTACACCTACCGGCTACCTACACTGACTTCCTACAAATAAATACTACTCACCTCTCTTCCTATATTAGGACTACACATATTTTAACCCTTTGCCAGTGTTTCAGACGTATATATACTCAATAATTCTAGCGGCTTCAAATCAAGCGGAAGAAAGCTGGTAGGCCCACATGTGAGAGAATGGGTCTGTGTGGTCAGTGTGCACCACATAAAAAAAATCCTGCAGCACACAGTGCGTAATGAGAAAAAAAAACTGATCGTTTTTTTGGATTAAAACGCCGACTTTGAGGTGTATTTTCGTATAGTATTTATCAGTGTATTTGCGTTTTCATGGTCTTAGGTGATAAAATGGAAAACATATTACAGAAATAGAGATGATTTTCATTACTTTGACGATGAAAACGACCTTGAAACTGAGCTCAAAATAGCGGAAATGTTCGATTTTTACCAATGTTCAGGAGTAAACAAATCACACCACACGTCCAATACACGTCAACTGGGGAGTCTAATATTCTTTCACTAGTGCACTAATATTATTTATATCATTTTTACAATAATGCAGTAGTCTGCATAACAGTAAATTTTGTATTTTTTTGTATGAATAAAAAATCAAAATAGAAAGCAATAATAATATAAGAGAGGCCTAGAGATGTGACTAATGAACAGAGGATATGTTATTTTAGTGCCAAGAATGTCTACCTTGTTTATTCTGGACCCTATTTTGAAATTGGCATCTTTTTTAGTTTGCATGAAATTGGCCAAATTGCCAATTTCTGACCACAATATTGGGTAGTCCAAATTGGTAAATGGGAGGTTTCTTGTACTCAGCGGATAGATAAAATGTTGTTTTAAAGAAATAGCTATGAGTTTGGTCAACTGGAACAACGGAATTGGCTGAAAATAGGGCTCAAAGTCGGCGAAATCGCCGATACGCATATGCCGCCTAGACCGCTAACTTCGCGGGAGCGTAATTCCATGAGTTTTCGACCAAATCTCGAGCTTTTGGTGTCATTACCATTGGGAAAAGATTCTCTATCATTTCATAAGAAAAAATATTTTTTTTTTTTTTTTTTTTTTTCAAAAATTTAGCGACATAGAATGACAGTTTCAGAAAGGGGCCTGAAACAGTCAAAGGGTTAAGGTAAATAATGAGCATACTGTATGCGTATTTTATTTCTCTGGGATGTTTTAAATATTGTATATTAAGTATGAGACGGGGAGCCAGGGCTACCTACACCTGGGCTACCTGTACCTGACTTCCTACAAATAAGTACTACTCACCTCTCTCCCTACATTAAAATTACAAATACTTTAAGATGTATTTTACTTTGTGTGTTTTTAATGCCTAGTTCTATTACTAACTTAATATAATTTAGTGTAAACTTGTTGTCTGACATTTATATGCATTTATAAATGGAAAAAAATGGCGTTCTGCCTTCCGGCGATGTCTGCTTTCCGGCGACAGCCTGGAACCTAACCCGCCATATAAGTGGGGCCCTACTGTATATACAACCGAAACAGTCAAAGGGTTAAGGCTCCATTCTCATGCTTCAGCTTAATATCATTCCAGACCATGGAGCTGAACTCTTCTCCAGGCTGAGGGACTGACCACCTCAAATACTATTTCTCCAGGGTTGTGGGATTAATTACAGCATCTTCATTTCACTACTACACTTGCTGAAAAAGCCTACTGTGTAGACAAAATGTTTCATCAATAAAGATATGACATTCTGGCAGGATAACACTACCAGTTGCATCAAAATTGAAAGGATGTGGCACAAATGTTGCACATAGGTTAATATATAGATTTTTTATATTTCCTTAACCACTTATGGCCACATTTTGTCTCAAAGCCACTAAACTTGCAGTCATCATCACTTTCCTTCTAAAAGGGGAGTGTTAATAAGACATGTCATTAGTGAATCCCTGGTGTTTGCCATGCTGTTTGTTCTAACTGACACTCAATTGAACTGGTGCTCTCACAAAAGACTAAGTGGTCCTAGATTTTTTTAATACTGCACACACTGATTGTTAAGACTCATTTTATACTGCCTAGGCCTATCAGGTCTCTAGCACCAAATCTGAAGGCAGGAAAAATAGCACGTTGATCAGTGTCATGAATGCTAACAATAAAACGTAAATCATTGGTTTGACAGTTAAAGATGACGTAGGACTTGGACACAGACATGGTATAAACATCTGCACTAACAACTCGTATTTTGGAATATCCATAGAATATCGATAGAAAAAGGACAGCACAAACCTAACTCCTCCAATGTTGTTGGAGTTATATAGGGCTACTGACAACATTGCTGCCTCTGCTGCCACCTTTACCACCACTATGTATTGCTTATGCTTTCAGTGGTGCTTATACACCCAACAACAACAACACAACACCATTTGTGACATACATAATGACACATTTTACTCATTCTAGAGTACATGTCACATTTCTATGTTATTTACCCTTTCAGGGTTGGTGCCGTACTAGTACAGCTTACACGCCAGGGTTGGTGCCATACTAGTACGCGTAAATTCTAGCTCCTTCAAATCTAGCAAGAGAAAGCTGGTAGGCCTATATATGAAAGAATGGGTCTGAGTGGTCAGTGTGTGCAGTATAAAAAACTCTTATATCATGCAGTGCATAATGATAAGATAAAACAGCGACCGTGTTTTTGGTTTAAAACAGCAAATTTGCAGTGTACTTTCGTATGGTATTTATGGTTGTATTCTAGTTTTCCTGGTCTCATTTTATAGAATGGAAGACATATTACAGAAATGACATGATTTTGATTGGTTTCACAATGAAAAGTACCTTGATATTGAGCTCGGAGCAGCAGAAATGTTTCATTTTTGCCAAAGTTCAAAAGTAAACAGATCATGCCATGCATCCAATACACATCAACTGGTGAGTCTAATATTCTTTCACAAGTGCACTGATATTATTTATACCAGTTCTACACTAATGCAGTAGTCTGCATAACAGTAAATCTTCTATTTTTTGTGAGAATAAAAATTCAAAGTGGAAAGCAAAAGAAATGTAAGATGGGCCTGGGGACGTGACTAATGAACAGAGAAAATGTTATTTTAGCGCCAGGAATGTCTGTCTTGTTTATTCTGGAACCTATTTGGAAACTGGCATCTTTTGAAATTTGTGTGAAATTGGCAAAATTGCCAATTTCTGACCATTGTATTGGATAGTTGAAATTAGTAAATGGGTGGTTTCTTGTACTCATTCGATAGAAAAAGTGGAGTTCTGGCGAAATAGTTATGATTTTTGTTGACTGGTACATTGGAATTGGCCGAAAATAGGGCTCAAAGTCGGCAAAATCGCAGATGCATCAACATCGTCGAGACCACTAACTTCGCGAGAGCATAATTCCCGAAGTGTTTAATCAAATTTCATACTTTTTGTTGTCATTATGATCAGAAAACGATTATCATTTCATAAGAAAAAACAATTTTTTTTTTTTTTTTTTTGAAAAATTTTCGACCTTGAAAACAAGTTTAGGAGAGGGCCTCTCGATGCTGAAAGGGTTAATATTGTTTATTATGTCATATTAGATGAATTATGTTAGATAAATAAGCTGTGGAGTTGATATTAGTGTTGTATTGAAGCACATTGTCCTGTCTCCAATAATAAACTCGCCTCCCTCTCCTCTCCTCCGAGTCTGTCATACACCAACAAAAGTCTTTAATAAAGGTAAGTGTGATGTTAAATGTTCATTTATACATTTTATTAGTGCTTTATATTTATTTGTCATACTTTTCTGCATGTAAATCTATAAGCTAAAAAAAATTTTTTTTTTTAATACTTTTGGGTGTCTGAAACAGATTAATTGATTTACATTATTTCTTATTGGGAAAATGGTTTCAGGTTTTGCTGATTTCCCTTTTCGCCAGTCTCTCTGGAACAGATTAAACAGGAAAACTGAGGGTCCACTGTATATCATATTTCAAATGTTTAACCACAACTCAAAACTAAATTCCTTTATAAGGGTAAACCATAACTCAGAATGTTATGGGTGTGTGTAGAGGTAGTGAGCAAGTTAGTAGTAGTCCAGGATATCATAAATTGATGTAGACTAGTTTGTGGTTTATTGAGAAGGTAGATTCTCCAGGCAGACAGAGTAAGGGTGAGTCTAGAGCTGTGTCCAAGGGGGAAAGAGGTGATGTCTTCAGGGTAGCTGTCGTGAGAGTGAGGGAGACGCCTGGAGGCACAGGCTCACTCCAGCCTTGGCCTCCTGGCGGGGGCTGTCGGAAACAGGCCTAGCAGTCATTATGAAATTACAGGGTAGGAATACCATAACAAAAAATATCATGACTCTCATTACTCAAGGGGCGACTGTGTAGTGTTACAGCTGGGGTAATGTTTACTCTGACCAGCAGGTGGCAGTACCTATTGGGCTCAAATTTCACATCAGCATTTAATTTTTGCCATCTTGCGTAGAAGTGCAATATAATTAACCCTTTGACTGTCGCGGTCGTATATGTACGTCATAGGAGATACCGTGTTTGACGTATCTATACGCATAAATTCTAGCGGCTTCAAATCAAACAGGAGAAAGCTGGTAGGCCCACATGTGAGAGAATGGGTCTCCATGGTCAGTGTGCACCATATAAAAAAAATCGGGGAGCCAGTGGTGCATTGTGGGAATACCATTTCAGTCGTCCTTTTTCAGCATGTCTAGCGGTAAGAGATATGTGACTTCCCAGCAAATCTGGGACTCTTCTCTTCCCAAGTGATGCTCTAAGACAGATGGAAGTGTCAATGAAGATCAATTCATGATTTCGAGGAGTTTGAGACCAAATGCAATGGAGGAGGAGGAAGAAGAGGGGGAGGAGGAGGAAGAGGAGGAGGAGGAGGAAGAAGAGGAGGAGGAAGAGGAAGAAGAGGAGGAAGAAGAGGAGGAGGAAGGAAGGAGGAAGAGGAATGAAGGAGGAGGAAGGAGGGAGGAGGAGGGAGGAGGAAGGAGGGAGGAGGAAGGAGGGAGGAGGAAGGAGGAGGGAGGAGGTGGAAGGAGGGAGGAGGAGGAAGGAGGGAGGGAGGAGGAAGGAGGGAGGAGGAGGAAGGAGGGAGGAGGAGGAAGGAGGGAGGGAGGAGGAGGAAGGTGGAAGGAGGAGGAAGAACAAGAAGAAGAAGAAGAAGAAGAAGAATAAGAATAATAAGAATAATAATAATAATAACACCTAATACCTAATAATAATAATATGTAATAATATGTTCCCTTGAGGCATGAAAACAGTTCACCCCATGACAGTGACAAGATAAGGGGAGATAACATCTGATAAGAGCTGACCTTTGATGAGCGTAAACGAGGGTGGAGGGAAGGGGTCAGCTGTCCATCTGTCAAGAGCCAGGAGGAGGAGGAGGAGGAGAAGGAGGAGGAGGAGGAGGAGAAGGAGGAGAAGGAGGAGGAGGAGAAGGAGAAGGAGGAGGAGGAGGAGAAGGAGAAGGAGAAGGAGAAGGAGGAGGAGGAGGAGGAGGAGAAGAAGATGACGACGAACAAACATTTGTCTGTCTGCCAAACTCACTGTCTATCCGTCTAGCTCTGTCTCAGAGAGAGCCACAAGACTGTGTCATCATCACGTTTACTCACATCTTCAAGCAGGGTATAGCACTTTGTCTGGATTTTTTGGGTTATCCTAGGTAATTTACACTATGTATAGTTGTATTTATGTGTACCTGTGAGACAGAGATAGACAGAGAGAGAGAAAGAGAGACAGATTGAAAGAGATAGAATGAGGGAGAAAGATAATTAGATAGAATGGAGGGGGAAGCAGCATCGGACCCCATTGTTTTGACAGGCGGTAGGGGGAGTGAGTAATGAGACAATATGTCATTTAGACAGCTGTCGACTCCTGACTCAAAACAATTATAAGCCACACACTCGCACACAAGACAAGCTTGCTGAAGGGTGATAATAGCAGTTTTATGAAAGTATCTAGTGACTATATATGTGTATATATATATTATAGAAACCAGAAGCAAGAAGGGAAGGCAGGAATGAAGGAAGGACTAGATGAAAGGAAAGAAAAAAGTAATGAAGGACAGATGAAGGAATGTAGGAAGAGAGGTGGAATGCCCTCCAGGTAGCCTCCAGGTAGGAAAGGAATGAAGGAAATTAGGAAGGAAGGAATGATGACACACGACCATTTACCTAGGATAACTACATAACACAACTGCCTGCTAATACTTTGAAGACAACTGCTCAGAGGAGGTGTTTTGTCTTTGCACATAAAAAAAACTTCAACAAAAATGCGCACACACTGATTTTATGTGTGAGAGTGTAAAACACCATTTTGTATGACACCATGTTATATGTGTGTGGAGTGTAAAACACCATTGTGTATGACACCATGTTTTATGTGTGAGGAGTGTAAAACACCATTGTGTATGACACCATGTTTTATGTGTGAGAGTGTAAAACACCACTGTGTATGACACCATGTTTTATGAGTGAGGAGTGTAAAACACCACTGTGTATGACACCATGTTTTATGAGTGAGGAGTGTAAAACACCACTGTGTATGACACCATGTTTTATGTGTGAGGAGTGTAAAACACCACTGTGTATGACACCATGTTTTATGTGTGAGAGTGTAAAACACCACTGTGTATGACACCATGTTTCACAGAGTTCCACAAGCTACAGAACTTCTAGGAATATATTCAGTGACTGTATATTGGTATATATATTATAGAACAATAGTAATAAAAAATTTTTTGTATTGTTTGTTTTTGTAAACAAGTTTTGTAAACAATATATTGATAATTATGTTTGTGTGCTTATTGTGTTGTATACAACGAGTGTATATATGTACATTGCACCTTACTTTGGTCTCACAGGCCACATAAGTTATGTGAAAAATAAAATAGTGAAAAAAACAACAAACCTTCAAATACAAGTAAACTAAAGTTTACCGGGTGAGCGGCAGTCGCCGCTGTTGCCATACGCGGCTCATTTTCTGCAAACTTCATGCCTCTATATCTCGGTAAGTACTGATGGGAAAATTTTTTTGGGGGGACTAAAACAATCAGAAAAATAAACTTAACATTTTCATAAGAAAAAATTATTTTTTTTTTTTTCGAATATTTTGCGACACCAGGAGACACTTCAAGATTGGGCCTTTCGACAGTCAAAGGGTTAATACAGAAATTTGACTGTTAGTCACACATACATAACTTAAGCATTTGCATACTTAAAAATCAAATACAGCATTAGTAAAGCAATGACTTATTGGTTGATTGTGAATCACACACATATGACTTAAGTATTTGTATAGTTAAAATAAAAACCAGATACAACATTAGTAAGGTGATAACTTACAAGTTGACAGTGAATCACACATGTAACTTAAAGATTTGTATGGTTAAAATTTAAATCAGATACATCATTAGTAAGGTAATGATTTCTTGGTTAACTTATTGGCAGACAGTGAATGACACATGTGACTTAAGAATTTGAATAGTTAACCCTTTCATTGTCGAGACCCCTGCTTGCAAACTTGCACTCAGTGTTAAAGAATTTAAAAAAAAAAAAGAAATCTTATGAAATGATAATCTTTTCCCAATGGTAATGAAACCAAAAGTACAAAATTTGATGGAAAGCTTATGGAATTACACTCTTGTGAAGTTAGCAGTCTTGCCAAGTTGAGCATAATTTTCAGCCAATTTCATTGTTCCAGTTGATCAATCTCATAACTATTTTGCTAGAGCTCCTTTGGTAATTTGGCCAATTTCATACAAAATTCAAGGAAGGGCAATTTGAAAATAGGGTCCAGAATTAACAATGCAAATATTCCTTGGATTAAAATAACATTTTCTCTGTTCATTAGTAATGTCTCCAGGCTCCTCTTATAATATACTTGCCTTCCATTTTGGATTTTTATTCACACAAAAAATAGAAGATTTACTGTTATGCAAACTACTGCATTATTGTAAAAATTGTATAAATAATATCAGTGCATTTGTGAAAGCATATTAGACCCGCCAATTGATGTGTGTATTGGATGTGAGACGTGATTTGTTTACTCTTGAACATCAGCAAAAATCGAACATTTCTGCTAATTTGAACTGTTTTTCAAGTTACTACTTTCAGTCTGTAAACTTTTTAAAATTACCTTTATTTCTGTAATATACTTTCCATTCTATCAAATGAGACGAAGAAAACGAAAATACATCCATAAATACCATACAAAAATACACCACAAAGTTGCTGTTTTAAGCCAAAAGCACTGTCGCTGTTTTATTTTATCATTATGCACTGCATGCTATAAGAGTTTTTTATACTGCACACACTGACCACTCAGACCCATTCTCTCATATGTAGGCCTACCAGCTATCTCCAACAAGAATGGAAGTCACTAGAATTTTGGCGTAGCATTACGGGACCAACACTGGCTTACAAGCTTTAATATTACGGGACTGACAGTGAAAGGGCCAAAATTAAAATCAGATACATCATTAGTAAGGCAATAACTTATTTGTTAAAACAGTTTGTCTCATGTCTTTGCAGCTTGGTACTCCAGGTTGTGTATGGAAGTGTTTCATTGTCTGGCTCAAGAGAAGCATCCAGAGGTCCAGGTTTGAAGGACATCCCTGCGTGGCTCTGGTTGATGGCCTTCATATGGCCCTTCGTCCTCATTCCCCTTAATGAAGTCATCAAAAGAAGAGAAATTAGGTCAGTCAAGTTAGGGTTAATCAACACTGTAACTAGCATGTTGCATCAGGTATTGCACAAAAGCAGCAGGAAGTGAAGGTCTGCACGAGGATGAGGAAGTGAAGGTCTGCACGAGGTTGAGGAAGTGAAGGTCTATACGAGAGTGAGAAAGTGAAGGTCTGCACAAGGGTAAGGAAGTGAAGGTCTACACAAGGGTGAGGAAGTGAAGGTCTGCACAAGGGTGAGGAAGTGAAGGTCTACACAAGGGTGAGGAAGTGAAGGTCTGCACACGGGTGAGGAAGTGAAGGTCTACACAAGGGTGAGGAAGTGAAGGTCTACACAAGGGCGAGGAAGTGAAGGTCTGCACAAGGGTGAGGAAGTGAATGTATATACAAGGGTGAGGAAGTGAAGGTCTGCACAAGGGTGAGGAAGTGAAGGTCTGCACAAGGGTGAGGAAGTGAAGGTCTGCACAAGGGTGAGGAAGTGAAGGTCTACACAAGGGTGAGGAAGTGAAGGTCTGCACAAGGGTGAGGAAGTGAAGGTCTGCACAAGGGTGAGGAAGTGAAGGTCTGCACAAGGGTGAGGAAGTGAAGGCCTATATGAGCATGAGGAATTGAAAGTCTGTATGAGCATGAAGAAGTGAAAGTGTGTGAGCGTGAGGAAGTGAAAGTGTGTGAGCATGAAGAAGTGGGGTAAAGTCTGCACAGAGGGAAGAGGGGAACAAGTCTGCACAGAGGGAAGAGGGGAACAAGTCTGCACAGAAGGAAGAGGGGAACAAGTCTGCACAGAGTGAAGAGGGGAACAAGTCTGCACAGAGAGAAGAGGGGAACAAGTCTGCACAGAGTGAAGAGGGGAACAAGTCTGCACAGAGGGAAGAGGGGAACAAGTCTGCACAGAGAGAAGAGGGGAACAAGTCTGCACAGAGTGAAGAGGGGAACAAGTCTGCACAGAGGGAAGAGGGGAACAAGTCTGCACAGAGAGAAGAGGGGAACAAGTCTGCACAGAGTGAAGAGGGGAACAAGTCTGCACAGAGAGAAGGGAACAAGTCTGCACAAAGAGAAGAGGGAACATGTCTGCATAGAGGGAAGAGGGGAAAAAGTCTGCACAGAGAGAAGAGGGGAACAAGTCTGCACAAAGGGAAGATGAGAACAAGTCTGTACAGAGGGAAAACAGGAACAAGTTTGCACAGAGGGAAGAGGGGAATAAAGCTGCACAGAGGGAAGAGGGGAACAAGTCTGCACAGAGAGAAGATGGGAACAAGTCTGCAAAGAGGGACGAGCAGAACAAGTCTGCACAGAGGGAAGATGGGAACAAGTCTGCACAGAGGGAAAACAGGAACAAGTCTGCATGGAGGGAAGACGGGAACAAGTCTTCACAGAGGGGAGACGGGAACAAGTCTGCACAGAGGGAAGACAGGAACAAGTCTGCACAGAAGAAAGAGGGGAACAAGTCTGCACAGAGGAAAGAGGGGAACAAGTCTGCACAGAGGGAAGAGGGGAATAAATCTGCAGAAGAAGTGGGGATAATTTCTTGAGACTGACATTTCTTTCTCATTATTAGTGAATTAATATTAGTGAATTATTATTAATGAATTATTATTAACAAATCATAATTAGTGGATCATGATTAGTGAATCATTATTAGTGGATCATTATTAGTGGATCATTTTACTGGATCAAAATTATTGGGTCATAATTTTTTTTTCAACAACCCGGCCGTATCCCACCAAGAAGAAAAAGAGTCTTTTTAATTTTAGTACAGTGGAACCCCGAGTATCAGCCACTTCGAGTTTCGACTGTTTTTTCAGCCAAATTTTGTCCCAAGTTTCGGCCGTTGCCCCGAGTTTCAGCTGTTGCCTTGAGTTTTGGCTGGCATACCAGATCTGTCCACCTGCCTGTGCTTGCGTGCCTCCCCACACAGGTGTCATGAGCCAGTCTAGCATTCTTTACCCTTGAGTGAACATTACCCTGCATGCTCATCCTGCCAGCCAGGCAGCCATCCATCCATCCAACCAGCCAGCCAGGCAGCCAGCCAGGCAGCCAGCCAGGCAGCCATCCATCCATCCAACCAGCCAGCCAGGCAGCCAGCCAGGCAGCCATCCATCCATCCAACCAGCCAGCCAGGCAGCCAGCCAGGCAGCCATCCATCCATCCAACCAGCCAGCCAGCTAGGCACCCAGCCAGGCAAGCAACCGGGCAGCCGAACATTTCACAATAAATTCATTGTGTTTAGTGCTTCTTCATTAATTTTGACTGTGAAATAAGCCACCATGGGCCTAATTTCCATGTTCCATTGTAGGGAAATCTTAAAGAGATGCCAGAAACAGTGCACTCTTGACAGTTATTTTGTGCAACAGGGGTCCAGTGACTCTCAAGCTGGTCCTAGTGGCATTAAAAGACAAAGAAGGGAAGTAACCCCACAGCGGGCTTTGATACCTGAAGTCCTTATGGAAGGGGATTCCCCTTCCAAACACTTTCCCTTCCAATGCACCACTCACTTTTTTTTCCTTCATCAACTCTCTGATTAACCTCAACCTTCATAAATCCATCCACTGACACGTCAACTCCCAAATATCTGGAAATATTTACTTCTTCCTTACTCCTCTCCAATTTGATATCCAATTTTTCATTATCTAAATCATTTGATACCTTCATCACCTTACTTCTTTCTCTTTTCACTTTTAACTGTCTACCTTTACACACTCCCAAACTCGTCCACTAACCTTTGCAATTTTTTTTAGAATCTCCCATAAGCACATTATCGTCAGCAAAAAGTAACTGTGTCAATTCCCATTTTGTATTTGATTTCCGATAATTTAATCCCACCCCTCTCCCGAACACCCTAGCATTTACTTCTTTTACAACCCCATCTATAAATATATTAAACAACCATGATGACATTACACATCCCTGTCTAAAACCTACTTTTACTGGGAAATAAGAACATAAGAAAGGAGGAACACTGCAGCCAGACTGTTGGCCCATACTAGGCAGGTCCTTCACAATCCATCCTGCTAACAGAATATTTGCCCAACCCAATTTTCAGTTCTACCCAAAGAACAAGCTTTGATAATTCTATTTACCCATGTGCAAGTCCCACTCAAATCCAACCCCTCTCATGTATTTATCCAACCTAAATTTGAAACTACCCAAGGTTTTAGCCTCTATAACCCTACTAGGCAGACTGTTCCACTCATCATCAACCCTATTTCCAAACCAATACTTTCCTGTATCCTTTCTAAATCTAAACTTGTCTAATTTGAATCCATTACTGCAGGTTCTCTCTTGGAGGGATATCCTCAAGACCTTATTTATATCCCCTTTGTTGATACCCATTTTCCACTTATACACTTCAATCATGTCTTCCTTCATTCTTCTTATAACAAGTGAATGTAATTTAAGGGTCTTCAGTCTTCATAAGTAAGATTTCTAATGCTATGTATTAATTTAGTCATTTATTTTTATTGAATTTATGTCCATTCTGTAATATGGAGACCAGAACTGAGATGCATAATCTAGGTGAGGCCTTACTAATGATGTATAAAGCTGTAATATAACCCCTGAACTTCTGTTGCTTACACTTCTTGATATAAATTCCAGTAATCTGTTTGCCTTATTACGTACGCTTAGGCATTGCTGTCTTGGTTGAAGGTTAGTGCTTATCATAACCCCCAAGCCCTTTTTGCAATCTGAATGGCTAAGTTCTACATTATTTAACTTATAAGTGTTATGGTTATGGACACTTTTGAGCTTCAGAACCTTGCATTTATCTACATTGATCTGCATCTGCCACTTTTCTGACCAGGTATTAAGTTTGTCTAAATCCTCCTGAAGTTCCCTGATATCTACATTTGAATCAGTTATCCTACCTATCTTTGTGTCCTCAGCAAATTTGCTAATATCACTTGTAATTCCCTCATCAAGATCATTGATATATATTATAAACAACATCAGCCCCAAGACTGTTCCCTGTGGAATGCCACTTGTTACAGATTCCCACTTGGATTTAACCCCATTTATGCACTCCCTCTGCTTCCTGTCTGTGAGTCATGACTCGATCCATGAGAGCACTTTTCCCCCAATGCCATGGGCTGCCACTTTCTTTAACAGTCTTTGGTGCAGTACTCTATCAGAAGCCTTACTAAAAGCTAAATAAACACTATCAAATTCTTTATCGTGATCAGCAGCCTCGAAAGGTTTACTGAAGAAAGTTAATAAATTAGTTAGACAAGAACGGCCTCTCGTGAATCCATGCTGAGTGGCATTAATCAGATTATGCTTATCCAGATGGCTTCTTATAAACTCAGCTATAATTGACTCTAGCAACTTGCTTACAATTGAGGTCAGGCTTATTGGGCAGTAATTTGACAGTAACGACTTGTCTTCTGTTTTAAAAATAGGAATTACATTAGCCATCTTCCACATATCAGACACTACACCTATTTGAAGAGATAAATTAAAAATATTAGTTAATGGTTCACAGAGTTCCGTTTTGCATTCCTTATGAACCCTTGAAAAAAAGCTCATCAGGTTCTGGTGACTTATTTTGCTTCAGTCGGTCTATTTGCTTCATAACCATTTCACTAGTGACTGTGATGTTACATAATTTATCTTTTTCAGGCCCACAATAAAAATTAATTACTGGGATATTGTTAGAGTCTTCCTGTGTAAAAACCGAGAGAAAATAATTATTTAAAATCGGACACATTTCGATCTCTTTGTCAGTAAGATGCCCATAGTTATTTTTAAGGGGACCTATCTTATCTCTAACTTTTGTTCTATACACCTGGAAAAAACTTTTTGGGTTAGTTTTTGAATCCCTAGCAACTTTAATTTCATACTCCCTTTTAGCTGTTCTTATCCCCTTTTTAACGTCCCTCTTAATGTCAATATACTGATTCATAAGATGACCATCAACTCCTTTGATATGTCTATAAATTCCATTCTTCTGCTCTAAAAGATATTTGAGCCTATTATTCATCCATTTTGGGTCATTTTTATTCGATCTAATTTCTTTATATGGGATAAATGTTCGTTGGGCAGCATGTTTTGTGTTAAGAAAGCTGTCATACTGATAGCTCTCTTCATTACCCCAGTCAACAGATGATAAGTGTTTTCTAAGCCCAATGTAATCTGCTAAGCGAAAATCTGGGACCATTACTGAATTATCCCTACTGTCATACTTCCATTCTATGCTAAAGGTAACTGATTTGTGGTCGCTTGTGCCGAGTTCCTCTGTAATTTCTAAATTATTAACAAGGGTTTCCCTGTTTTCCAGAACCAAGTCAAGCAGGTTATTTACTCTTGTATGTTCTGTCACAAACTGCTTCAAAAAACAGTCCTGAACTACTTCTAAGAAGTCATTTGATTCTAATTCCCAGTCAAGAAATTCCAGTCAATCTGACTAAAGTTCAAGTCCCCTAGAATTACTACATTATCGTGCCTTGTGGCCCTAACAATTTCCTCCCATAGTAATCTCCCTTGGTCCCTATCTAAGTTTGGAGGACAGTATATCACTCCTAGGATCAATTTTTCATGCCCCTCTGAAAATTCTATCCAGACAGACTCTCTGTGTCTTACTTCAGACTTAATACCCATTTTTATGCAACAGTTCAAGCGATCACAGGCATACAGTGCCACCCCACCCCCCTTCCCGATACTTCTGTCTACTTGGAACAATTTAAAACCCTGAATGTGACATTCCACAGGCATGTCCCGACTTTTGGAATTAACCCTTAAACGGTCCAAACGTATATATGTGTTCACTTGCGCAGCACCCCAAATATTTTGACAAAAAAAAATCATTTTTTTTTTATAGAAAAAAAGAGCACAAGGTACTAAGTGGTCCCAGATTTTTTTAATATGGTGCACACTGAGTGTTAAGACCCATTCTATGCTGACCAGGCATCTCAGGGCAATCGTGCCAAATTTGGAGGCAGGAAAATTAAAACGTTTATATACGTTTGGCCTAGGTAGTAGGTTGGTAGACAGCAACCACCCAGGGAGGTGCTACTTTCCTGCCAAGTAAGTGTAAAACGGAAGCCTGTAATTGTTTTACATGATGGTAGGATTGCTGGTGTCCTTTTTTTGTCTCATAAACATGCAAGATTTGAGGTACGTCTTGCTACTTCTACTTACACTTAGGTCACACTACACATACATGTACAAGCATATATATACACACACCCCTCTGGGTTTTCTGCTATTTTCTTTCTAGTTGTTGTTCTTGTTAATTTCCTCGTATCTCCATGGGGAAGTGGAGCAGAATTCTTCCTCCGTAAGCCATGTGTGTCATAAGAGGCGACTAAAATGCCAGGAGCAAGAGGCTAGTAACCCCTTCTCCTGTATATATTACTAAATTTAAAAGGAGAAACTTTCGTTTGTTCTTTTGGGCCACCCCACCTCAGTGGGATACGGCTGGTGCGTTGAAAGAAGAAGATATACGTTTGGACCATTTAGGGATTAAACTGTCTCAGTGATGGCAAATACATCAATGTTACCTTCACTAGCAACTAATCTCAACTTGTCCATCTTATTCCTAGCACTATGGCTATTCTCATAATATATTTTTAAAGACCCTCCTTTCTCTTTACCCTTCCTGCTCATTTCCATTTTTCCACTAAACCTGTTATTGTCCTTGTCGCCTAGTGCCACTGGCTTTCCAATATTCACCTCATTCTGCCTATTACTACTTCCCCTAGAACCCATAATATTACTGCACTGGGATTTCACTGTTTTCCCGCCAAAACCTGTACCACTAACTATTCCTAGTTAAAGCCCTAACAGCTCCCTCCACTGCAGTTGCCAGTGCCCCCACCCCAGACCTAGATAAGTGAACCCCATCCCTGGCATACATGTTATTTCTACCAAAGAAGAGGTCCCAGTTGTCAATGAATGTTACTGCATTTTCCTTACGGTATTTGTCCAGCCAGCAATTGACACCAATTGCCCTGGACAACCATTTGTTTCCAACTCCTCTTCTTGGGAAAATACCACATATGACAGGGTTCCCACCCTTCTTCCTAATTATTTCTATTGCTGACCTATACCTGCTAATCAGGTCCTCGCTCCTATGTCTGCCAACATCGTTGCCTCCAGTACTGAGGCAGATAATAGGATTGCTCCCATTACCTTTCATGATGTCGTCCAGATACTAACAATCTCTCCCATCCTGGCCCCAGGAAAACATACCCTGTGCTGCCCCTTCCTGTCCCTAAGACAAAAGGCCCTATCCATAAACTTAACCTGACTGTCTCCAACTAAAACAATGTTCTTACCTTCACTTGTGGAATTCATTGTGACATTCTCAATGGTCTTCGTTGGGGTTTCAAGGGATGTCTCACTCACATCTGCCAATGCTCCCTTGGTGCTCGTTGTGAGGTTCCCAGTAGACAACCCACATTCATCAGGTAGCACCGAAAATGGGTTGGAAGTTTCCACAGTAGTCTTCTGGTTCTTTGTTGTTTCTGCCTCTCCAACAGTCTTCTTGATCCTCAGCTTGGTTCCATGTTGCCTGGCCACTGACCAGGTTACCCTCTTAATCTGAGGACTCACAACAGGAGGATTACTACAAATCCTCTTGTTCTCCTCTGTTAATCGCCGTATCTCCAGCTTAGCAACCCTAAGTTCCTCATTTAGCTGCTGGTAGAGTTGCTCAAGAGAGGGCATCTTGGTTCAGATTCACAGAGAGCACACAAACAAGTCTTCAAACACCCTAACCTGAGTCTCACTACCCTCATAAAAACTCTTTACAGCATTTAGTAACTTACTACCTATTCCATATACAGTGGACTCCCGCCTTACAATCAGCTCCCAACTCGAACAATTATGAAAGTATATTTTTGTATGTACTTTTGTATGTGTATTTTTGGGGGTCTGAAACGGACTAATCTAATTTACAATATTCCTTATGGGAACAAATTTGTTCAGTAACGGCACCTGAACAGACTTCTGGAATGAATTAATATCGTAAGTCGGGGGGTCCACTGTACTTGCAATATCTACCACATTGCTCCCCTATCCACTCTATCATATACCTTTTCTAAATCCATAAATGCAATAAAAACTTCACTACCTTTATCTGAATACTGTTCACATATATGCTTCAATGTAAACACTTGATCTACACATCCCCTACCCACTCTAAAACCTCCTTGCTCATCCGCAATCCTACATTCTGTGTGTGTGTGTGTGTGTGTATATTTATATATATATATATATATATATATATATATATATATATATATATATATATATATATATATATATATATATATATATATATATATATATATATATATATATACAGTGGTCCCTCAATTATCGTCCATAATCCGTTCCTAGAAGTGGGACTATTATCGAAATAGACGATTTTCGAATCAATTTTCCCAATAAGAAGTAATGTAAATACAATTAATCCGTTCCTGACACCCAGAAGTATTAAAACAAAACAATTTTTTACATGAAATATAGATGTAGTACATAAACAATACAATGGCACATGATGAATAAAGCATTAACAACATAACACTTACCTTTATTGGTGACTCTTCTTAGTGTATGGAAGACTGGAGGAGGAGAGAGATTGAATTACTGTTTGGAAGGGGAATCCCCTTCCATCAACACCTCAGGTACCAAGTGCTTTTCTGGGGTTACTTCTCTTCTCTGTTTCTTAATGCCACTAGGACCAGCTTGAGTCACTGGAGTCCTGTCTCACAAAAAAACTGTCCTGAGAGCTCTGTCTCTGGTATCTCCCTAAAACTTTCCTAAAATGGGCCAAGACTCTGTCACTGTACAAGCTGCTGATATGGCTTGCAACATCCTTCTCTGGGTGATGTTTCTCCATAAATCTTTCCATCCTACCCCACATTTCAAAAATCTCCTTAATTTCTGAAGAAGGCACCTTCTTCCATCTTTCTTCCTCCTCCTCTGCAGCAAGATTCTGAGCTGCGATCTGTTGCTCTTCCTGCTGAAGCTCTTGCAGCTCCTCAATAGTTAGCTCTTCATTGTGGTCCTCCACCAACTCTTCCACATCCTCCAAACTCGCATCCAACCCCATGGAACTCCCCAATGTCACAGTAGATTTCACAACTGACATAGGCTCATCAGGGTCAGCCACAAACCCTTCAAAATCCCTCTTGTGGACACAATCTGGCCACAATTTTCTCCAAGCAACAACAGCTTACTTTATTTTCTTTTTCTTTGCCATGATGGAAGATATGGTTGTATTGGGTTTGTTATACATCCTGGCCGGTTCGGCCACAAGTATGCCACTTTCATATTGTTCAATGATGTTTTTCTTAAATTCAATTGTATTTCTCACCTTCTTTACAAAAGGCTTGGCATTAGGAGCTTTCTTTGGAGCCATGGTAGCATATTTAGCACTTGCAAGCACTAAAATGAAGGGAATATTATGAAATATTTCATATGAACACGTTAGGGGACTGTCGCGTACTGGTAAACAATGGCACACTGTCTGGGAAGGGAGGCCGAGGCGGCTCAGAGCCGTGAGTACATGTCCAGGACGAAAGACAATTAGCAAGTTAATGAACCATTTGCGAGCCAATGTTTAGACGAAATAACGGGACTATTTCCGAAATGGACGACTTTCAGGCCGGACGATTATTGAGGGACCACTGTATATATATATATATAATAGGAGAGGAGAGTTATTAAATGGAGAGTTAGAGGTATTGGCAAGATGGAGGGAATATTTTGAGGAATTGTTAAATGTTGATGAAGATAGGGAAGCTGTGATTTCGTGTATAGGGCAAGGAGGAATAACATCTTGTAGGAGTGAGGAAGAGCCAGTTGTGAGTGTGGGGGAAGTTCGTGAGGCAGTAGGTAAAATGAAAGGGGGTAAGGCAGCCGGGATTGATGGGATAAAGATAGAAATGTTAAAAGCAGGTGGGGATATAGTTTTGGAGTGGTTGGTGCAATTATTTAATAAATGTATGGAAGAGGGTAAGGTACCTAGGGATTGGCAGAGAGCATGCATAGTTCCTTTGTATAAAGGCAAAGGGGACAAAAGAGAGTGCAAAAATTATAGGGGGATAAGTCTGTTGAGTGTACCTGGTAAAGTGTATGGTAGAGTTATAATTGAAAGAATTAAGAGTAAGACGGAGAATAGGATAGCAGATGAACAAGGAGGCTTTAGGAAAGGTAGGGGGTGTGTGGACCAGGTGTTTACAGTGAAACATATAAGTGAACAGTATTTAGATAAGGCTAAAGAGGTCTTTGTGGCATTTATGGATTTGGAAAAGGCGTATGACAGGGTGGATAGGGGGGCAATGTGGCAGATGTTGCAAGTGTATGGTGTAGGAGGTAGGTTACTGAAAGCAGTGAAGAGTTTTTACGAGGATAGTGAGGCTCAAGTTAGAGTATGTAGGAAAGAGGGAAATTATTTCCCAGTAAAAGTAGGCCTTAGACAAGGATGTGTGATGTCACCGTGGTTGTTTAATATATTTATAGATGGGGTTGTAAGAGAAGTAAATGCGAGGGTCTTGGCAAGAGGCGTGGAGTTAAAAGATAAAGAATCACACACAAAGTGGGAGTTGTCACAGCTGCTCTTTGCTGATGACACTGTGCTCTTGGGAGATTCTGAAGAGAAGTTGCAGAGATTGGTGGATGAATTTGGTAGGGTGTGCAAAAGAAGAAAATTAAAGGTGAATACAGGAAAGAGTAAGGTTATGAGGATAACAAAAAGATTAGGTGATGAAAGATTGAATATCAGATTGGAGGGAGAGAGTATGGAGGAGGTGAACGTATTCAGATATTTGGGAGTGGACGTGTCAGCGGATGGGTCTATGAAAGATGAGGTGAATCATAGAATTGATGAGGGAAAAAGAGTGAGTGGTGCACTTAGGAGTCTGTGGAGACAAAGAACTTTGTCCTTGGAGGCAAAGAGGGGAATGTATGAGAGTATAGTTTTACCAACGCTCTTATATGGGTGTGAAGCGTGGGTGATGAATGTTGCAGCGAGGAGAAGGCTGGAGGCAGTGGAGATGTCGTGTCTGAGGGCAATGTGTGGTGTGAATATAATGCAGAGAATTCGTAGTTTGGAAGTTAGGAGGAGGTGCGGGATTACCAAAACTGTTGTCCAGAGGGCTGAGGAAGGGTTGTTGAGGTGGTTCGGACATGTAGAGAGAATGGAGCGAAACAGAATGACTTCAAGAGTGTATCAGTCTGTAGTGGAAGGAAGGCGGGGTAGGGGTCGGCCTAGGAAGGGTTGGAGGGAGGGGGTAAAGGAGGTTTTGTGTGCGAGGGGCTTGGACTTCCAGCAGGCATGCGTGAGCGTGTTTGATAGGAGTGAATGGAGACAAATGGTTTTTAATACTTGACGTGCTGTTGGAGTGTGAGCAAAGTAACATTTATGAAGGGATTCAGGGAAACCGGCAGGCCGGACTTGAGTCCTGGAGATGGGAAGTACAGTGCCTGCACTCTGAAGGAGGGGTGTTAATGTTGCAGTTTAAAAACTGTAGTGTAAAGCACCCTTCTGGCAAGACAGTGATGGAGTGAATGATGGTGAAAGTTTTTCTTTTTCGGGCCACCCTGCCTTGGTGGGAATCGGCCAGTGTGATAATAATAATAATATAAAATATATATATATATATATATATATATATATATATATATATATATATATATATATATATATATATATATATATATATATATATATATATATATATATATACATGTATATATATCCTAGGTAGTAGGTTGGTAGACAGCAACCACCCAGGGAGGTACTACCGTCCTGCCAAGTGAGTGTAAAACGAAAGCCTATAATTGTTTTACATGATGGTGGGATTGCTGGTGTCCATTTTTCTGTCTCATGAACATGCAAGATTTCAGGTACGTCTTGCTACTTCTACTTACACTTAGGTCACACTATACATACATGTACAAGCATATATATACACACCCCTCTGGGTTTTCTTCTATTTTCTTTCTAGTTCTTGTTCTTGTTTATTTCCTCTTACCTCCATGGGGAAGTGGAACAGAATTCTTCCTCCGTAAGCCATGCGTGTTGTAAGAGGTGACTAAAATGCCAGGAGCAAGGGGCTGGTAACCTCTTCTGCTGTATATATTACTAAATGTAAAAGGAGAAACTTTCGTTTTTCCTTTTGGGCCACCCCACCTCGGTGGGATACGGCCGGTGTGTTGAAAGAAAGAAAGAAGTATATATATATATATATATATATATATATATATGTATGTATATATGTATATATATATATATATATATATATGTATATATGTATATATATATATATATACAGTGGACCCCCGCATAGCGAACGCCTTGCATAGCGAACAATCCGCATAGCGAACGCTTTGTTCGCCAAAATTTTGCCCCGCATAGTGGACAAAAACCCGCTCAGCGACCTTCGTCCGAGACGCGTCCATTGTTTACCAGCCAGCCTCCGCGGTAACATTCAAGCATACACTCGGAATATTTCGTATTATTACAGTGTTTTCGGTGCTGTTTCTGGAAAATAAGTGACCATGGGCCCCAAGAAAGCTTCTAGTGCCAACCCTGTGGTAAAAAGGGTGAGAATTAGTATGGAAATTAAGAAAGATTTTGAAGGGTTTGGGGCTAACCCTGAGAAGCCTATGCCAGTTGTGGAATCCATTGTGCCTACTTCAAAAATTAAGGAAATGTGTGCACAGTGGGTTGAACTGCAAACCTTTATGGATGAAAATCACCCTGACACAGCTGTTGCAAGCCGTGCTGGTGACTATTTCAATGACAATGTTATGGCCCATTTTAGACAAATCGTAAAGGAACGGGAGGTACAGAGCTCTATGGACAGATTTGTTGTGCGACAGAGGTCCAGTGACTCTGAAGCTGGTCCTAGTGGCATTAAAAGAAGAAGGGAAGTAACCCCGGAAAAGGACTTGCTACCTCAAGTCCTAATGGAAGGGGATTCCCCTTCTAAACACTAACACTCTCTCTCCCCTCCTCCCATCCCATCAATCATCACCAGATCTTCAATAAAAGTAAGTGTCATGTAATTGTGCATGCCTTTTTCAGTTTGTGTGTACTAAAATTAACATTTTTTTTGTGGTAAAAAAAAATTTTTTTCATACTTTTGGGTGTCTTGCACGGATTAATTTTATTTCCATTATTTCTTATGGGGAAAATTAATTCGCATAGCGAACATTTCGCATAACGACCAGCCCTCTTGCACGGATTAAGTTCGCTATGCGGGGGTCCACTGTATATATATATATATATGGTGGCTAAAGCTCCTGCTTCACACACGGAGGGCCCGGGTTCGATTCCCGGCGGGTGGAAACATTTTGACACGTTTCCTTGCACCTGTTGTCCTGTTCACCTAGCAGCAAATAGGTACCTGGATGTTAGTCGACTGGTGTGGGTCGCATCCTGGGGGACAAGGTTAAGGACCCCAATGGAAATAAGTTAGACAGTCCTCAATGACGCACTGACTTTCTTGGGTTATCCTGGGTGGCTAACCCTCCGGGGTTAAAAATCCAAACGAAATCTTATCTTATCTTACAGTGGGCCCTCGACCAACTATATTAATCTGTTCCTGAGAGCTCATCGTTAGTCGAAATAATTATTAGTCGAGTTAATTTTCCCCATAAGAATTAATGGAAATCAAATTAATCTGTTCCTGTCACCCCAAAGTATTAAAAAAAAAAAATTTTACCACATGAAATATTAATTTTAATACACACAAACTGAAGAAGACATGTACAATTACATGACACTTACCTTTATTGAAGATCTGGTGATGATTGATGGGATGGGAGGAGGGGAGAGTGTGGATGGGGTTAGTGTTTAGAAGGGGAATCCCCTTCCATTAGGACTTCAGGTGTCAAGTCCTTTTCTGGGGTTACTTCCCTTCTTCTTTTAATGCCACTAGGACCAGCTTGAGAGTCACTGGACTTCTGTCGCACAACATATCTGTCCACAGAGGCCTGTGCCTCTCGTTCCTTTGTAACTTTCCTAAAGTGGTTCACAACAGTGTCATTGTACAGGTTGCCAACACAGCTTGCAGTAGCTGTCTGAGGGTGATTTTCATCAAAAAAGGTTAGCAGTTTAAGCCACATTGCACACATTTCCTTTATCTTTGAAGTAGACAACATCTTCAATTTCTCTATCCCCTCCTCCGGAGCAGTTTCCTCAGGTCTGGCCTCTTGCTGTTGAAGATGATCTTGCAGCTCATCAATGGTTAGTTCTTCATTGTCCTCCTCCACCAACTCTTCCACATCCTCCCCACTAACCTCCAACCCCAAGGACTTCCCCAATGCCACATTTGATTCCACAACTGGCATAGGCTTCTCAGGATTAGCTTCAAATCCTTCAAAATCCCTTTTGTCTACACATTCTGGCCACAGTTTTTTCCAAGCAGAGTTCAAGGTCCTCCTAGTCACTTCCTCCCAAGCCTTACCTATAATGCGTACACAATTGAGGATGCTAAAGTGATCTCTCCAAAACTCTCTTAGAGTCAGTTGAGTTTTTGAGGTCACTACAAAGCACCTTTCAAACATAGCTTTTGTGTAGAGTTTTTGAAGTTTGCCGTGACCTGCTGGTCCATGGGCTGCAGGAGAAGAGTGGTATTAGGAGGCAAAAACTTGACCTTGATGAAGTTCAGGTCCCCAGAAAGTTGCTCTGCCAAGTTTGAAGGATGACCAGGAGCATTGTCTAATACCAGGAGGCACTTAAGGTCCAATTTATTTTCCAGGAGGTAATTTTTCACAGTGGGGGCAAATGAATGGTGTAACCAGTCATAGAAAAAGTCCCTAGTGGCCCATGCCTTACTGTTTGCCCTCCACAGCACACACAAATTAGCCTTGAGGACATTGTTTTTCCTGAACACTCTGGGAGTTTCAGAGTGATACACTAATAAAGGCTTCACTTTGCAATCACCACTAGCATTTATTTTATTTATTTATTTATTTATTTATTTATTTATTTGAACATGATACAGAGAAGTACAAGGAATACAATTTTTAAAGTACAACATGCCAAAGCCCCTTGTATGCAGAGCATTATGGGCAGGCTTAAAATTAGCACACATCAACAGAGTAAGCCTGTCTTTTATACTCTTATGTCCTGGGAGTGCCTTTTCCTTCTGAGTAATGTAGGTCCTGCTTGGCATTTTCTTCCAAAACAGACCTCTTTCGTCACATTTAAACGCTTGTTCAGGTTTCAGTCCTTCACTGTCTATGTACTCCTTGAATTCCTGCACATATTTTTCAGCCGCTTTGTGGTCTGAACTGGCAGCCTCACAATGCCTAATCACACTATGTATGCCACTACGATTCTTAAATCTCTCAAACCAACCTTTGCTGGCCTTAAATTCATTCACATCACCACTAGTTGCAGGCATTTTTTTAATTAAATTGTCATGCAACTTCCTAGCCTTTTCACATATGATCACTTGAGAGATGCTATCTCCTGCTATCTGTTTTTTGTTTATCCACACTAATAACAGTCTCTCAACATCATCTATCACTTGCGATCTCAGTTTCGAAAACATAGTTGCACCTTTGGCAAGAACAGCTTCCTTGATTGCCGTTTTCTTGCCCACAATAGTAGCAATGGTTGATTGGGGTTTTTTTTACAACCTGGCCAGCTCGGAGACACGCACTCCACTTTCATACTTAGCAGTGATTTCTCTCTTCATATCCATAGTGATTCTTGCCCTTTGCTGTAGGGTTGGCACTAGAAGCTTTCTTGGGGCCCATGGTGACTTATTTTGCAGGTGCAATCACTAAAAACGCTGTGATAATATGAAATGTTCCGATTGTATGTTTGGATGTGACCGCGGTGGCTGGCTTTTAAACACTGGCACCCACAGGACAAGTGAGGCGCGCTCAGACCACATGTGGACGCGTCTCGAATGGAACGAATCGCGTTGGTCGAGTTTTTTAGCGCTAGTCGAGGCAAAATTTTTGCGTTAAAATGTATTGGTAGTCAGATTTAATGTTATACGATGCCATCATTGGTCGAGGGAGTTGAAGTGTTGGCGGATGGATTTATGAAGGATGAGGTTAATCATAGAATTGATGAGGGAAAAAAGGTGAGTGGTATGTTGAGGTATATGTGGAGTCAAAAAACGTTATCAATGGAGGCAAAGAAGGGAATGTATGAAAGTATAGTAGTACCAACACTCTTATATGGATGTGAAGCTTGGGTGGTAAATGCAGCAGTGAGGAGACGGTTGGAGGCAGTGGAGATGTCCTGTCTATGGGGAATGTGTGGTGTAAATATTATGCAGAAAATTCGGAGTGTGGAAATTAGGAGAAGGTGTGGAGTTAATAAAAGCATTAGTCAGAGGGCAGAAGAGGGGTTGTTGAGGTGGTTTGGTCATTTAGAGAGAATGGATCAAAGTAGAATGACATGGAAAGCATATAAATCTATAGGGGAAGGAAAGAGGGGTAGGGGTCGTCCTCGAAAGGGTTGGAAAGAGGGGGTAAAGGAGGTTTTGTGGGCGAGGGGCTTGGACTTCCAGCAAGCGTGCATGAGCGTGTTAGGAGTGAATGGAGACGAATGATACTTGGGACCTGACGATCTGTTGGAGTGTGAGCAGGGTAATATTTAGTGAAGGGATTCAGGGAAACCGGTTATTTTCATATAGTCGGACTTGAGTCCTGGAAATGGGAAGTACAATGCCTGCACTTTAAAGGAGGGGTTTGGGATATTGGCAGTTTGGAGGGATATGTTGTGTATCTTTATACGTATATGCTTCTAAGCTGTTGTATTCTGAGCACCTCTGCAAAAGCAGTGATAATGTGTGAGTGTGGTGAAAGTGTTGAATGATGATAAAAGTATTTTCTTTTTGGGGATTTTCTTTCTTTTTTTGGGTCACCCTGCCTCGGTGGGAGACGACCGACTTGTTGAAAAAAAAAAAAAAGAAAAAATTTTTTTTTTTTAAAATGCTGGGAACAATGGGCTAGTAACCCCTTTTCCTGTAAAGATTACTAAAAAGAATAAGAATATAAAAAAAAAATATATATATATATGTATGTATCTTTCTTTTTCTTTCTACTTTCAACACACCGATAGTATCCCACCGAGGCGGGGTGGCCCTAAAGGAAAAACGAAAGTTTCTCCTTTTACATTTAGTAATATATACAGGAGAAGAGGTTACTAGCCCCTTGCTCCCGGCATTTTAGTCATCTCTTACAACACGCATGGCTTACAGAGGAAGAATTCTGTTCCACTTCCCTATGGAGATAAGAGGAAATAAACAAGAATAAGAACTAGAAAGAAAATGGAAGAAAACCCAGAGGGGTGTGTATATATATGCTTGTACATGTATGTGTAGTGTGACCTAAGTGTAAGTAGAAGTAGCAAGATGTACTTGAAATCTTGCATGTTCATGAGACATTAAAAAGGACACCAGCAATCCTACCATCATGTAGAACAGTAACAGGTTTCTGTCACACTCACTTGGCAGGACAGTAGTACCTCCCTGGGCAGATGCTGTCTACCAACCTACTATCTAGGATAAAATAAATTATTATTTCTTAATATCATGGAGGCCATGAGACAGCACTCTGAATTACAGTAGACAACCATGTTCCATGCAGGCCCAGCATATACAGGTGGGTCCCGCTTATATAGCAAGTTAGGTTCCAGGCTTCTTCTCTAAAGCAAAAATCACTGTAAAGTGAAACATAGCCTTTTTTCACTTTCAGATGCATATAAAAGCCTCATAACATGTTTACACTATTAGATAATTAACCCTTTGAGGGTTTTGGATGTACTAGTATGGCTTACGACCCAGGGTTTTTGACGTACTAGTACGCATAAATTCTAGCGCCCTCAAATCTAGTGGGAGAAAGCTGGTAGGCCTCCATATGAAAGAATGGGTCTATGTGGTCAGTGTGCATGGTATAAAAAGAATCCTGCAGCACACAGTGCATAATGAGAAAAAAAAAACTTTGACCGTTTTTTTTTAATAAAACAGCGACTTTGCACTGTATTTTCGTATGGTATTTATTGTTGTATTCTAGTTTTCTTGGTGTCATTTTATAGAATGGAAGGCACATTATAGAAATTGAGATGATTTTGACTGGTTTTGCAATGAAAAGTACCTTGAAATTGAGCTCAAAGTAGCAGAAATGTTTGATTTTTACCGAAGTTCAAAAGTAAACAAATCATGCCAAGCATCCAATACACGTCAACTGGTGAGTCTAATATTCCTTTGCAAGTGCACCAATATGATTCATACCATTTTTTACACTAATGCAGTAGTCTGCATAACAGTAAATCTTCTATTTTTTGTGAGAATAAAAATTCAAAGTGGAAAGCAAAAGAATGTAAGAGGGACCATGAGACGTGACTAATGAACAGAGGAAATGTCATTTTAGTGCCAGGAATGTATTTCTTGTTTGTTCTGGACCCTATTCGGAAATTGGCATCTTTTGAAATTTGTGTGAAATTGGCAAAATTGCTAAATTCTGACCACTGAACTGGATAGTTGAAATTGGTAAATGGGTGGTTTCTTGCACTCATTCAATAGAAAATATGGAGTTCTAGCGAAATATTCATGTTTTTTGTCGACTAGTACAGTGGAACTGGCTGAAAATGGGGCTCAAAGTGGGCAAAATCGCCGATCCGTAAACATCGCCGAGACCGCTAACTTCGCGAGAGCATAATTCCGTAAGTTTTCCATCAAATTTCATATTTTTGGTGTCATTATGATCGGGAAAAGATTATCTTTTCATAAGAAAAAAATTTTTTTTTTTTTTTTTTTTAAATTTGGCCGACCCTGAGAACGAGTCTCGGAGAGGGCCTGTCGACCCTCAAAGGGTTAAGCGAACATTAGAGCTAGGTCTAAAAAGATGCATATTCACTACACACATTATTTACCTTAAAATATTTTCATCCTTACTTTATAGTGAGTGGTGAATATATTTATTGTAGGAAGTCTAAATGAAAAATGGGTGTAATTGAAAACCACTGTACAGTAGGGCCCCGCTTTATGGCATTTCACTTTATGGCATTCTGCTAATATGGTCATTTCAAATTATAACCAAAACTCGCTATACGGCTCCCCCACCTGACTTTCTAATACGGTCACTGCACCCAACTCGGTTTGTTTACATTCTCTGTGAGATTTGTAAGCACTAGGTCTCTCCATTATGTCTGGAAACTCCAAAATTTCAAGTGTTTTTAAAAGTTATTTCATATTTTATATATACTCTGATAATTATACTTATGTATACCTGTACCTAAATAAACTTACATACTGTGCTGATGTCCAGGTACACATTAAAATCAGTGTCTTATGTCTCAAGACGTCATATTAGTAATGATAATGATAATCACCAAGTCTCATTTAAATGTTGTATATTACGTTAATATACATATTTTCATTAATCCATCTATGATATTTTTTAAAAATTATATAATAAACACGATGCATAACATATAAATATGGTAAATACATCCCACAGTAGAATAAATAAACATAAATATGAGATGTGGTAGTAGACGACTTGCACAAGTGACGCCATATTAGAAATGAGGGTTTTGGCAAGAGGCGTGGAGTTAAAAGATAAAGAATCACACACAAAGTGGGAGTTGTCACAGCTGCTCTTTGCTGATGACACTGTGCTCTTGGGAGATTCTGAAGAGAAGTTGCAGAGATTGGTGGATGAATTTGGTAGGGTGTGCAAAAGAAGAAAATTAAAGGTGAATACAGGAAAGAGTAAGGTTATGAGGATAACAAAAAGATTAGGTGATGAAAGATTGAATATCAGATTGGAGGGAGAGAGTATGGAGGAGGTGAACGTATTCAGATATTTGGGAGTGGACGTGTCAGCGGATGGGTCTATGAAAGATGAGGTGAATCATAGAATTGATGAGGGAAAAAGAGTGAGTGGTGCACTTAGGAGTCTGTGGAAACAAAGAACTTTGTCCTTGGAGGCAAAGAGGGGAATGTATGAGAGTATAGTTTTACCAACGCTCTTATATGGGTGTGAAGCGTGGGTGATGAATGTTGCAGCGAGGAGAAGGCTGGAGGCAGTGGAGATGTCATGTCTGAGGGCAATGTGTGGTGTGAATATAATGCAGAGAATTCGTAGTTTGGAAGTTAGGAGGAGGTGCGGGATTACCAAAACTGTTGTCCAGAGGGCTGAGGAAGGGTTGTTGAGGTGGTTCGGACATGTAGAGAGAATGGAGCGAAACAGAATGACTTCAAGAGTGTATCAGTCTGTAGTGGAAGGAAGGCGGGGTAGGGGTCGGCCTAGGAAGGGTTGGAGGGAGGGGGTAAAGGAGGTTTTGTGTGCGAGGGGCTTGGACTTCCAGCAGGCATGCGTGAGCATGTTTGATAGGAGTGAATGGAGACAAATGGTTTTTAATACTTGACGTGCTGTTGGAGTGTGAGCAAAGTAACATTTATGAAGGGATTCAGGGAAACCGGCAGGCCGGACTTGAGTCCTGGAGATGGGAAGTACAGTGCCTGCACTCTGAAGGAGGGGTGTTAATGTTGCAGTTTAAAAACTGTAGTGTAAAGCACCCTTCTGGCAAGACAGTGATGGAGTGAATGATGGTGAAAGTTTTTCTTTTTCGGGCCACCCTGCCTTGGTGGGAATCGGCCGGTTTGATAATAAAAAAAAAAAAAAAATAATAATAATAATAATAATAATAATAATAATCACCGAGTCTCAATAAATGTCGTATATTACATTAATATACACATTTCCATTAATCCATCCATGATATTTTTTTCAGAATTATATAATAAACACGATGCATATTCAGGTATACACAAATACAGTTACATAGATTATCATACATAACAGCATATGTGTAGAGAACCTAGGATATCCCAAAAAAGTCAGAGTGACTTATTTCCATTGCCTTCACTCAGAGTGTCATTTTTTCTAAAAATGGTGTTGCATGAGAATGGGAGTGTTCTTTCTTTATTCTACCGTATCAATGTAGAGACAACTTGTACACAATGTAACTTGCACACAAACCGGACGTGTACACTTTGTTTGTTTACAAAACTTATGTTTGCCTGGTTTGTTGACATAACTTTGTGCCTGTCTTCCCTCATGTACTCATTCTCTCTCTCTCTCTCTCATTTATTCGTTTTATCTAGTTTATTCACTCCTGACCCTACATTAAGACTACAAATATTTAAAGGTAAGTAATGAGTGAACTGTATATGCATTTTATCACTCTGGGATGCTTAAATATCATAGAATAGTATGTGTGAGTGGGGTGGCCTGGTATGGTAGCCCGGCTGACTACCATACACACCACACTTGATTTCTTACAATAAATACTACTCATCTCACCCTAGATTAAGACTACAAATATTTTAAGGTAAGTAATGAGTAAACTGTATGTGCATTTTATCGCTCTGGGATGCTTAAATGTAATAGAATATTATGTGTAGGTGGGGTGGCTTGGTATGGTAGCCTGGCTGACTACCATACATACCTCACTTGATTTCTTACAATAAATACTACGTGTCTCACCCAAGATTAAGACTATCAATATTTTAAGGTAAGTAATGAGTGCACTATGTGTGTATTGTACTTTTTTATTGTTTTTTGATGCCTAGTTCTATTGCTAACTTAATATATGTTAGTGTAAACTTGTTATCTAGTATTTGTATGCATTTATAAGGGACAAAAAGAGTGTTCCACTTTACGGCGATTTCCGCTTTATGGCAGTAGCCTGGAACCTAATCTGCCATGTAAGTGGGGCCCTACTTTATTAATGAATTGCTGTAAAGTGAAGCACTATAAAGCTGGGTCCACCTGTGCAAACATTATCTCTCAGTCTACAACAGGATTCGAACCTGCACACTCAGTATCAACATACTCAGCACTTTACCCACACAGCCAGATCCCATTGGGATCTGGCTGTGTGGGTAAAGTGAGGTGCCCTAAAGTGGGGCTCTTCTGTATAGCACATTCTTTTCAATGTTCCACATTTTCATTAGCTTCAATTTAAGCCATTGTTCATTATGTTCCACTCACCAGCAGTTGTCACTGGTGGGTGGAACAACAGCTCATTTGAAAGTCAACGAAAACTTGGAACACCAAAAAGAGGTGCTATATATGCTGGGTCCTCCTGTACACGCAAAAACATGATGGGTGGAGTGAACAACTGAACGGGAATACGTGTCATGACACTTCAAAAACAGCCATTCAGATTTCCCTTTCAATTCATAAATCTTCAATATTAATAACATTGTTTGACAATTTATTCTGTAGATGTTGTTTCTTGTTGATCTAGAAAATTGTGGCGAGGATTCATGATGCCTGCTAAACTTAGAATATATTACTAGCCATAAGTTGCATTTTTGTGTCATAAGAGGCAGCTGAAATGCCAAGAGCAAAGGGCTGGTAACTCCTTCCTGTGACCTATGAAGAAAAATTTCCATTTGTCTTTTCAGGTCACCCTGCCTTGGTGTGATACAGCCAGTGTGTTGAAAAAAAAACATTTTTATTTTTCTAATTATGCCCAGAGTTATACTCCATCTCATGAGCACATACTACCCCCCCCCAAAAAAAAAATAATCAAATAAGAAAATAGGAATGAAGAAGCACTGCTTGAGGATTACTGATCAGTGTTAACCCTTTGAGGGTCGACAGGCCCTCTCCGAAACTCGTTCTCAGGGTCGGCCAAATTTAAAAAAAAAAAAAATTATTTTCTCTTATGAAAAGATAGAGAATCTTTTCCCGATCATAAAGACACCAAAAGTTTGAAATTTGATAGAAAACTTACGAAATTATGCTCTCGCAAAGTTAGCGGTCTCGGCGATGTTTACGCATCGGCGATTTTGCCCACTTTGAGCCCCATTTTCGGCCAATTTCGCTGTACTAGTCGACAAAAAACATGAATATTTCGCTAGAACTCCATTTTTTCTATCGAATGGGTGCAAGAAACTACCCATTTATGAAATTCAACTATCCAGTACAGTGGTCAGAATTTAACAATTTTGCCAATTTCACACAAATTTCAAAAGATGCCAATTTCTGAATAGGGTCCAGAATAAACAAGAAAGACATTCCTGGCACTAAAATGACATTTCCTCTAGTCATTAGTCACGTCTCAAGGCCCCTCTTATATTCTTTTGCTTTCCATTTTGAATTTTTATTCTCAGAAAAAATATAAGATTTACTGTTATGCAGACTACTGCATTAGTGTAAAAAATGGTATAAATATTATTGGTGCACTTGTGAAAGAATATTAGACTCACCAGTTGACGTGTATTGCACGCTTGGCACGATTTGTTTACTTTTGAAGTTTGGTAAAAATCGAACATTTCTGCTACTTTGAGCTCAATTTCAAGGCACCTTTCATTGTAAAACCAGCCAAAATCATCTCAATTTCTGTAATATGTCTTCCATTCTATAAAATGAGACCAAGAAAACTAAAATACACCAATAAATACCATACGAAAATACACTGCAAAGTCGCTGATTTATTCCAAAAAAATGGTCAAAGTTTTTTTTTTCTCATTATGCACTGTGTGCTGCAGGATTTTTTTTAGACTGTGCACACTGACCACATAGACCCATTCTTTCATATGAAGGCCTATCAGCTTTCTCCCACTAGATTTGAGGCCGCTAGAATTTATGCGTACTAGTACGTCAAAAACCCCTACGCGTAAGACGTACTAGTACAACGAAAACCCTCAAAGGGTTAAGGGGCACATCAGTTCCCCTGTCTTCTAATAATATGTTATTTTTCCCCCTATAATCTACCTTGTCTATAATTACTGTCACATTTGCTTTGTCTGCTTTTGAGGACAGTTGCGTTGGAGAGGTCTGAGCTTGTATGGTATGAACACAAACCTAAGTAAGAAACAAATGGAGAGAGGAAGAGTAGAAGAAAGGGAGGGAGGAGCTATGGTAGGGAAGGAGTGAGGGAGGAGCTATGGTAGGAAAGGAGTGAGGGGGAGCAGTAGAAGGAAGATAGTGAGGGAGGAGCAGTAAAAGGAAGGGAGGGAGGAGCTGTGGTAGGGAAGGTAGTGAAGGAAGAATAATAATAATACAGTGGACCCTTCGGTTTAGAACTTAATCCATTCCGGGAGCTAATTCTGAAGTCAAAATGTTCAAAAGTCAAGCCAATATTTCCCATAAGAAATAATGGAAATACAATTAATCCATTTCAGAAACTCAAAAATTTTCACAAAAAAATACATTTTATAGAAATTGCATTATCGTTTTACATACACAGACATACATACATATATGTACATAGTACAATTAGTAATAAATTTAAATAAACATATAAAATAACATTTTTACTTAGGTGTATTGAAGATTGGTGATGGAATTTGTAAGATAGGGAGGAGGAGAGAGGGAGTTGGGGTGTTGGGGTTAGTGTTTGGAAGGGGAATCCCCCTCCATAAGGACTTTAGGTATCAAAGCTCTCTCTGGGGTTACTGCCCTTCTCTGTCTTTTAATGCAACTAAGACCAACTTGAGAGTCATTGGATCCCTCTCTCACAAAATAACTGTCCACAGTCCTCTGTTTCTGGTGCCTCTCTAAGATTTCCCTAAAATGGGACATGGTTCTGTCATTAAACTTGTTGCAAAGATTGCTTGTTTCAGCTTGCTCAGGGTGGTACTTCTCCACAAACATTTGGACATCATTCCACTTGGCACAAACCTCCTTAATCTATGAAGAAGGCACCTCATCCACTCCCTCTTCCTCCTCTGAAGCAAATTCCTGAGCTGTGGTCTGATACTGTTCCAGATGAAGCTCTTCCAGCTCTTCAGTGGTTGGCTCTTCCCTGTGGTCCTCCACCAACTCTTCCACATTCTCGCCACTCACTTCCAGCCCCAGGGTGTTCCCCAATGCCACAATAGAGTCCACAACAGGCAGAGGGTGAGCTGGGTCAGGGTCAGCCTCAAACCATTCAAAATCTCTCTTTTGGACACAATGTGGCCACAGTTGTCTCCAAGCAGAGTTCAAAGTCCTGGAAGTCACTTTCTCCAAGCCTTACCTATAAGGCTTATGGAGCTGTAGATATTGAAGTGATTCCTCCAGAATTCTCTAAGGGTCAACTTAGTGTCTGTGGTCACTTCAAAGCACTTTTCAAACACTGCTTTTGTGTAGTTTTTTGAAGTTAGAAATGACCTGCTAGTCCATGGACTGGAGGAGAGGAGTGGTGTTAGGAGGCAAGAACTTCACTGTGATGAAACTGTAGTCCCAAGACGGTAGGTCTACCAAGTTTGGAGGATGTGCAGGACCATTGGCCATTAACAGGAGGCACTTGAGTGGCAAATTATTTTATTATTATTATTATCACACTGGCCGATTCCCACCAAGGCAGGGTGGCCTGAAAAAGAAAAACTTTCACCATCATTCACTCCATCACTGTCTTGCCAGAAGGGTGCTTTACACTACAGTTTTTAAACTGGGGCCAAACACTTCATGGACCCACTCTTCGAAAATTTGCCTTGTGACCCATGCCTTATTATTTTCTTTCTACAAAACACATAACTTCTTCTTAATGACATTATTTTTCTTAAACAATCTGGGATTTTCTGAGTGATATACAAGTAAAGGCTTGATTTTAAAATCACCACTAGCGTTAGCACAGAACAAAAGAGTTAGCCTGTCTTTCATAGACTTGTGTCCTGGGAGTGCCTTTTCTTCCTGTGTGATGTAGGTCATCTTTGGCATTTTCTTCCAAAACAGGCCTGTTTTGTCACAATTGAACATTTGTTGGATTTTCAATTTTTCAGTGTCTACGTACCCCTTAAACTCCTGTACAAACTTCTCAGCCGCCCGTTTGTCTGAACTGGCTGCCTCACCATACCTTACAACATTGTGTATGCCACTACACTTCTTAAATCTTTCAAACCAGCCTTTGCTGGCCTTAAATTCACTGGTTCCAGGAGTTATCTTTGCCAGGTCAGCTTGCAACTTCCTTGCCTTTTCACAAATAATCGTCTCCGAAGCACTATCACCTGCCATCTCTTTATTCTTGATCCTCACCAGCAACAACTTCTCAACCTGATTGACTGTCTGTGGTCTATTTTTGGTTAGCATATCAACACATTTTGCCACATCAGCTTCCTTGATTTGTTCTTTCTTTGCCAGGATAGAAGCGATGGTTGACTTGTTTTTACTGTACATCCTGGCAAGCTCAACAAGTCTCACACCACTCTCATATTTTTGTATTAGTTCCTTCTTCAAGTCTGTGGTGTTTCTCACTTTCTTTACCACAGGGGTACCACTAGCAAGTTTCTTTGGGCCCATGGTAGCTTATTTCACAGTCGCACAAGCACTAAATTTTTTTTTTTTTTTTTTTTTTTTTAACAAGTTGGCCGTCTCCCACCGAGGCAGGGTGACCCAAAAAAGAAAGAAAATCCCCAAAAAGAAAATACTTTCATCATCATTCAACACTTTCACCACACTCACACATTATCACTGCTTTTGCAGAGGTGCTCAGAATACAACAGCTTAGAAGCATATACGTATAAAGATACACAACATATCCCTCCAAACTGCCAATATCCCAAACCCCTCCTTTAAAGTGCAGGCATTGTACTTCCCATTTCCAGGACTCAAGTCCGACTATATGAACATAACCGGTTTCCCTGAATCCCTTCACTAAATATTACCCTGCTCACACTCCAACAGATCGTCAGGTCCCAAGTATCATTCGCCTCCATTCACTCCTATCTAACACACTCATGCACGCTTGCTGGAAGTCCAAGCCCCTAGCCCACAAAACCTCCTTTACCCCCTCTTTCCAACCCTTTCGAGGATGACCCCTACCCCTCCTTCCTTCCCCTATAGATTTATATTCTTTCCATGTCATTCTACTTTGATCCATTCTCTCTAAATGACCAAACCACCTCAACAACCCCTCTTCTGCCCTCTGACTAATGTTTTTATTAACTCCACACCTTCTCCTAATTGCCACACTCCGAATTTTCTGCATAATATTTACACCACACATTGCCCTTAGACAGGACATCTCCACTGCCTCCAACCATCTCCTCGCTGCTGCATTTACCACCCAAGCATCACATCCATATAAGAGTGTTGGTACTACTATACTTTCATACATTCCCTTCTTTGCCTCCATAGATAACGTTTTTTGACTCCACATATACCTCAATGCACCACTCACCTTTTTTCCCTCATCAATTCTATGATTAACCTCATCCTTCATAAATCCATCCGCCAACACGTCAACTCCCAAGTATCTGAAAACATTCACTTCTTCCATACTCCTCCTCCCCAATTTGATATCCAATTTTTCTTTATCTAAATCATTTGATACCCTCATCACCTTACTCTTTTCTATGTTCACTTTCAACTTTCTACCTTTACACACATTCTCAGACTCATCCACTAACCTTTGCAATTTTTCTTTAGAATCTCCCATAAGCACAGTATCATCAGCAAAAAGTAATTCCCATTTTGAATTTGATTCCCCATAATTTAATCCCACCCCTCTCCTGAACACCCTAGCATTTACTTCTTTTACAACCCAATCTATAAATATATTAAACAACCATGGTGACATTACACATCCCTGTCTAAGACCTACTTTTACCGGGAAGTATTCTCCCTCTCTTCTACACACCCTAACCTGAGCCTCACTATCCTCATAAAAGCTCTTTACAGCATTTAGTAACTTACCACCTATTCCATATACTTGCAACATCTGCCACATTGCTCCTCTATCCACTCTATCATATGCCTTTTCTAAATCCATAAATGCAATAAAAACTTCCCTACCTTTAT
This sequence comes from Cherax quadricarinatus, assembly GCF_038502225.1. NCBI lineage: Eukaryota > Metazoa > Arthropoda > Malacostraca > Decapoda > Parastacidae > Cherax > Cherax quadricarinatus. Next base: position 24,216,525 of record NC_091353.1, read on the forward strand.
CTAAATACTGTTCACATATATACTTCAATGTAAACACTTGATCTACACATCCCCTACCCACTCTGAAGCCTCCCTGCTCATCCGCAATCCTACATTCTGTCGTACCTCTAAATACAATGAATTAATAGTGAAATGTTTGAATGAGCACACAGGTTAGTGTTCACTCAAGCATCAACAAAGCCAGACTACTCATGACACCTGTGCAGGGATGCGGGCAGAGTGGGCTGGGGGACAGGTTCGGTACCCAGCGGTTCAAAAGACGGGTGGAGTTCGATACTCGGAACAAAATTGGTTCGAAAAAAGTGGTCGAAACTCGAAAAGTTCGATAATCTGTAGGTTGACTAACACCCAGGTACCTATTTTACTGATGAGTGAACAGTGACAGCAGATATCTTAAGGAAACACGTTCTAATGTTTCCAGCTGTACCGGGATCAATCCTTGGACCTCTGAGTGTGAGCCGAGTGTGCTAGCAATTAAGCTACAAGACACCCTGGTGGGTGGAAAAGAGGAGCAGTGGGAAAGAGGGAGCAAGGAAGGAGTGTAGAAAGGGGAGGGAGGTTGAGAGGGTACCCAAATGACTAACACCAGCTAAGCTTGGTTCATTGGTCTGTTACTAACTACCTGTTTAACATCTAAACTGATGCAATACAGTAGTTACTGACTTCACATTTTATCCAGTTACCTCTTATTTTAACCTTAATTATTTGAATGGAATGAAATAGAAGATAATATAAATACTGGTGCTTCCCTCTCCTCAGACAGGATCAAAATGTGTGCAGCCATAATCTGTGATTTATTTATTAATTACACAACACAAGTTTTAAAGCCCAATTGAATAATCAAATCAGATGTAGTAAAAATCCATAAATAGACTGCACTGGATGGTGGGTGTAGTGGAAGGTCATGCCTGTTCTCAGGAAAATTGTCAAAATTTAATATTTCTGCTATTTTGAGCCCAATTTCAAACTTCTTCCATTTCTGAAATCAACCAAAATCATCTCTATTTCAGAAGTTTGTCTTCCATTCTGTCAGATGATTCCAAGAACTAGCACATAATACAAAACCATCCTAGAAAACACCTCAAAGCCTCTGTCTTAAGCCAAACACATGGTTGAAGTTTTGCTTTTCTCATCATGCAGTGCCTGAGGCAGGATTTTTTCGTATTGTGCATACTCACCACACACCCATTTTCTCATATCAAAATTTACCACTAACAGCTTATCTGAGTGAGCCAAACTCATAACTACATGAGGAACCCTGGCCTCAATGATGTATGGAAATGGGCAGGCATCTTTTGTAGGTGAAAAACTAAATTTAATTCACATATTATCAAAAACACGAGCTGTGATTACACAACTTAAGGTTTCCTACTTTATTATTTTTTTAAAACTGAAAAATTGGCAACTTTAGAGCCCAAATTTGGCGCAAAAGTACTTCTGATTAAGATACACAGCCTGTAGGGTTTGTAGCTGATGAGGAGTGACATTCTCTAATTATTACATGGGAAACAGTTTACTACTCTATAAAATTAGGAAATTTGAATTTACATAGCTGACAGTGAAACCATAGCTTTCTTTTAATAAAACCAACCAACTCTAAAAATTAGAAACCTATCAAAAAAGACATTCTTCTATGAATGGTCTTATTCCAACAATTTAAATTTTTTTGTACAATTTCAGCAACATTTTCAAATTTGCATTTGCACAGTCTGCACCTGCACCTGTAATGTCATCCTTCTTATTGATTGCTTCTTATTGACAGTAATCAGAGAAGGAATTTAGTTAACCCTTTCACTGTCGAGAGCCCTGCTAAAAAACTTGCTCTCAGCGTTGAAAAATATTCCCTCCCAAAAAATTATTTTGTCTTACCAAAATGTTAAGAATAGTTTTCTGAGTGTTATAAAAGGAAAAAAAATTGTGATCAGTAGTTATCGAGATATAGAGGCATGAAGTTGACAGAAAGTGAACCACTCATGGCAACATCGGCGACTGCCACTCACTCGGTAATATTACTTTTACCTTTATTCTCTTTTTTCTTTTTCAATATTTTATTTTTTCAAGTAACTTCTGTGGCCTGTGAGACCAATATAATGCATAATGTATATATACCACTCATTGTATGTAACACAATACCTGCACAAATATTATCATTACAGTGGACCCTCGTCTAACGAACGCATCACATAACGTTAAATCCGCCTAGCGATACATTTTAACGCAAAAATTTTGCCTCGGCTAGCACTAAAAAACTCACCCAACGCGATTCGTTCCATTCGAGATGCGTCCACGTGTGGCCTGAGCGCACCTCACTTGTCCCGTGGGTGCTAGTGTTTACAAGCCAGCCACCGCGGTCGTGTCCAAACATACAATCGGAACATTTCATATTATCACAGCATTTTTAGTGATCGCACCTGCAAAATAAGTCACCATTGGCCCCAAGAAAGCTTCTAGTGCCAACCCTGTGATAAAAAGGGTGAGAATTAGTATGGAAATTAAGAAAGACTTTGAAGGGTTTGGAGCTAACCCTGAGATGCCTATGCCAGTTGTGGAATCCATTGTGCCTACTTCAAAGATTAAGGAAATGTGTGCAAAGTGGGTTGAACTGCAAACCTTTATGGATGAAAATCACCCTAACACAGCTATTGCAAGCCGTGCTGGTGACTATTACAATGACAATGTTATGGCCCATTTTAGACAAATCTTAAAGGAACAGGAGGTACAGAGCTCTATGGACAGATATGTTGTGTGACAGAGGTCCAGTGACTCTCAAGCTGGTCCTAGTGGCATTAAAAGAAGAAGGGAAGTAACCCCAGAAAAGGACTTGACACCTCAAGTCCTAATGGAAGGGGATTCCTCTTCTAAACATTAGTACCATCCACACTCTCCCCTCCTCCCATCCCATCAATCATCACCAGATCTTCAATAAAGGTAAGTGTCATGTAATTGTACATGTCTTCTTCAGTTTGTGTGTATTAAAATTAATATTTCATGTGGTAAAATATTTTTTTTTTCATACTTTGGGGTGTCAGGAACGGATTAATTTGATTTCCATTATTTCTTATGGGGAAAATTAATTCGGCTAACGATGATTTCACCTAACGTTGAGCTCTCAGGAACGGATTAATATCGTTAGGCGAGGGTCCACTGTATATTGTTTACACAAACCAACAATTAAAAAAGTTGTTTTTGGCTATTGTTCTATAATATATATACACATATAGTCACTGGACACATTTCTAGAAGTGCTGCAGCTTGTGGGACTCTTTGAAACATTGTGTCATACACAGTGCTGCTTTACACTCCTCACACATAAAACGAATGTCTCTGCATTTTTGTGGGTGGGTTGTTGTGGTTGTGGAGGTTGTAGTGGTGTGTGGGTGGTTGAAGGTGGCCTTTGTTGTGGATGTGCTGAGTCAGCAGCATGGCTACCAGCCTGGGGTGCTGCTGGTGCTACATAACTCATTACACCACCAATACCACCTGCTGCTACATGTATATTATCCATCCCAATTGTAACATTACTTATTACCCACACCATCTTCTCCACCAACCGTGCTATCTTCCCCACCAACTATGCTATCTTCCCCACCAACTATGCTATCTTCCCCACCCGGTGGCCTGGTGGCTGAAGCTCCCGCTTCACACACGGAGGGCCCGGGTTCGATTCCCGGCGGGTGGAAACATTTCGACACGTTTCCTTACACCTGTTGTCCTGTTCACCTAGCAGCAAATAGGTACCTGGGTGTTAGTCGACTGGTGTGGGTCGCATCCTAGGGGAAAAGATTAAGGACCCCAATGGAAATAAGTTAGACAGTCCTCGATGACGCACTGACTTTCTTGGGTTATCCTGGGTGGCTAACCCTCCGGGGTTAAAAATCCGAACGAAATCTTATCTTATCTTATCTTATCTTACCCACCAACCATGCTATCTTCCCCACCACCCACACCATCTTCCCCACCAACCATACTATCTTCCCCACCACCTACACCATCTTCCCCACCACCCACACCATCTTCCCCACCAACCATGCTATCTTCCCCACCACCCACACCATCTTCCCCACCAACCATGCTATCCTCCCCACCACCCACACCATCTTCCACACCACCCACACCATCTTCCACACCAACCATGCTATCTTCCCCACAACCCACACCATCTTCCCCACCAACCATGCTATCTTCCCCACCACCCACACCATCTTCCACACCAACCATGCTGTCTTCCCCACCACCCACACCATCTTACACACCAACCATGGTATCTTCCCCACCACCCACACCATCTTACACACCAACCATGGTATCTTCCCCACCACCCACACCATCTTCCCTACCAACCATGCTATCTTCCCCACCAACCATGCCATCTTCCCCACCAACCATGCTATCTTCCCCACCACCCACACCATCTTCCCCACCAACCATGCTATCTTCCCCACCACCCACATGGAAATATGTCACTTTGTCAGACTTTTTTGGGTTATCCTAGGTACTTTACACATATGCTGCTATGTATGATAGTCTTTGTAACTGTATTTGTATATACCTTACTAAACTTACTTACTCTTTGAGACACGGGAAAATATGAGTTTCCTCTTTTGCTGTGGTACAAGTGAACATGAACGAGACAGTCCAGCACCAGAGGTGGAAGGTTGATGGTCGTCTGGGTTTTCAGCACTATTTCTGGTATCCTGGGCATTGGTTTCAGCCACAAACTCCTCAAAACAATGAAATTTATCTTCACTAACACATCCATTTGTGCTAGAACTATCACTTGGGACCTCTTCAAGGGGGGCTCCTTGGCGTGGTGAAGAGGCTTTTGGTCTGAGGAATTAGACCTGTCAGTCTACTTCCTCAGACCAAACCTAATTACCCCACAATCCCCCATTCCCTATCCCATCCTCCCCATCATCCCCTTTTTCCTTTCCTCCTCCTCCTCCTTCCCACCCCTCCCTTTTGCCCTTCCTTTTTGGCCTTTTTTTTTTTTTTTTTTTTTTTTTTCCCCACAGGCACGCTAGTTCCTAGGTAGGGGAAAGGGTACCGGGGTCCATCCCATTCCGTTGAGGTTCTTGGCGGTGGCGTAGTTTGCCATGGAATCTGGATTGCCTGGGGATGTCCTGATCCCTCTCCGGTATCCCGGAGGGTGGCTTTGGGTGTCTCTCGGGCGACAGGTGTATCTCTGGAAGCCACCTTTCGGATTCCGGGGGTGGTGGCCGAAGGAGGTACGCTTTGTGGCGGATTTCCGGCCGCCCTCTCTTTTGTCCACCGAGGTAGCTCGGCAGATGTGAGGTTGCTATCCCGGATTGCCGGTTTACTGGCATGATGGGTAGGGTGTGGCACGGGTTCCATGCTACATCTGCGCTACTTGCAGTGCTGAGGTCCTCTTGGGCGCGGAGGGAGATTTCTGGCCCTTTCATTCCTCCTAGGAACTATCCCTCCCCTGTCCCCCCTTTTTATATGTTTTTATTTTTATTTTATTTTCTTCTGTCTTTCTTTTTTTTTTTCTTTAAAACAAAAAGAAAGAAGTAACCTAACCATGGCAGCCCTAGTCCATGAACCTGCTACCCCCGGGCCACTTCTTGATACCGCACCCCGTTCTGACCCCGCCTCGTCTTTGGACCACTCTTCGGACACTCCTCATGCCTCTGTACCTCTTGCCGGTGCTGTTTCCTCACCCGCTTCAGGTACTGAGGCCTCGACTGACTCCTTCAATTTATCTGACCTTCGCTCTCCTTTGACTATGCTTCCAGCCTCTCCCTCTATGGTGCGGCAATTTTCAAATCGCTGGCCCGTTCCACGTCGGACCAACTCTGGTCCCACGCCTAAACGACAACGACAATTACCTGCTGATGATACTTCTCCACCTTCTCGTTCTTCTCAGAAAAGATCGACACGTCCTTCACTACCTTTCCACGCTCAGTTTCAGACTGCACAATGGACTAAATTCTTTACTTTACTACCGACTTCCTCTACTGCCTATCTTTCTGACCATAGTATTGGCAAGGCACTCCTTCGCCATGTTGGTAAAGATATTTCTTTTCATGCTCTTAAGAACAGAATGCTACCCAGGCTCGTGAGCTTTCTCGTCTTTCCCATATCGATACTGTTCCTGTAACTATTGAAAAGCATCATTTCCTCAATTCTTGTAGTGGTACCGTCATTCTGCCCCATACCATAGTTCAACAAAATTTCCAGACATGTGGCACTGACATTCTTGAACAGCTGGAACTCCAAGATCTCCCAATCCTCAAGGTAGACACTTAGGTTCTTCCTGCCCGTGGGCAGAGACGATACCCTAGCAATGTGGCTCGCTTAACTTTTGACAGCCGTGAACTCCCATCCTCAGTTTATGTAGCAGGACATCGGTTACAAGTTCGAAAGGTGATCCCTACACCGCAACAGTGTAGAAATTGCTGGCGATTTGGCCATCCAGCGAAATATTGCAGATCTATCGCCGAATGCCCAGTCTGTGGTGCCGATGACCATTCTAATACGTCTTGCAATCGACCTCCCTCTTGCCTTAATTGTCATGAGGCTCACCCTTCGTACTCTCGCCATTGTCAAGTCTACTTAAACGAGCGGGAAATCCGTTACCTCAAAGAGGCAGAAGGTCTCCCTTATGCCATGGCAGTTTCTCATCTCCGCCTCCAAGGGAGACTACCTCGTGTTTCTTATTCCCGTGTTTCAAAACGTCCCCCCACTTCTGGTATCCCGTCTTCTGCACCCACCTCTGTGGTTACCTCTCCCATAGTCACTCCTGTAGCTAATTCTTTTGCTGTCCTCGGCTCAGACGTCCCTACTTCAGCGTCTCAGTCTGATCTTGCTTCTTCGTGTTCTCTCTCACAAGCCTCAGTAGCGACGAGATCTCGTATGACACCTCCTCCCATTCGTCCCTCTACTTCTCAAAAGTCAAAAAAAGGTCCGTTAACACCTCCTACCCATCTTCACCTCCTCATTTTCCCTTCCCTGTCTCTGTACCTGGTTCTCCCCCTCTCACTGGCTCTGTTACAAGTGTAGAGGTTCACCCTCCTCCTTGTACTGTACCTTCCTCCCCTGTTCCCTCCCAAGTTTCTTCCTCTTCTGCCACCTCCCAGGTTTCTGCCTCTTCTGTCCCCTTCCACGCTTCTCCAGTTCCCTCCACACTTTCGCCCCCCCCCCTACCTTGGTACAGTCCATTACAGTTCCAATCTTTACTCATCCTCCCCCTACCATTTCCAATATTGTCTCCCATATGACGTCTCTGAATTCTGAAACACTTGAAGCAATCTCTGAATATATTGCAGAGACCAAACCATCAATGGACACTGATCCACCCTCCACTCCTTCTCTCTCCTCTACTCCATCTGCGCAACTCCTTTCTTCACAGCGCACCGTTCCTTCGCTGCTTGAACGTTTTCCACTGCCTCCGCATGTGGACTTTTCTAACCCCTCTAGTCCGTAGGAACCCTTACCTGCAAATTTCAGGTATCTTTATCATTGCCAATCATGGCCTATTTACAGTGGAATATACGCGACCTCGGGGGTAATCGGGGTGAGCTTCAGATGTTACTCTCCCAGTTTTCCCCTGTTGGTGTTTGCTTACAGGAACCAAAATTACACTCTGCTGTTATCTCTCCCATCTCAGGCTATAATTTATTGTATTCTTCAGATCCTTTTCCTGATGGGACCTTTAATGAAAGTGCCCTTCTTCTACGCACTGATATTCCGTACCATCAGCTATTTGTTCGTACTTCGCTGCATTACACAGCAGCCCGTATCCACTTGCATAGGTGGTATACGCTCTGTTCTTTATATCTCTCTCCTTCTCGGGCATTATCTATTCCGGATATTGCCTTTCTTGTTTCGTCATTACCACCACCGATTCTGTTACTTGGTGATGTTAATGCCCACCATTTCCTCTGGGGGGGGTCTCACTGTGATTCCCGTGGCATTCAGTTAGAGGCTTTTCTTGCCACCCACCCCCTCCATGTTTTAAATACAGGTACTCACACCCATTTTGATCCTCGGACTCACACTCTCTCTTGCATCGATCTCTCAGTCTGCTCTTCCTCCGCCGCATTAGACTTCACTTGGTCTGTTCTTCCGGACTTACATGACAGCGATCATTTCCCAATCATTCTTACTTCCCCTTCATATTCACCACCTCTTCGCATCCCATGTTGGCAATTTGATCAGGCAAATTGGAACCTTTACTCACACCTAACTGTTTTTAGAGAGGTTCCTTCTTCGTCCTCCATCGATGAGCTTTTACACCTCTTCTCGTCCTCCATTTTAACCGCAGCTTCTCATTCTATACCCCAAACTTCGGGCAGGCATTCTCAGAAATGCGTGCCTTGGTGGTCTCCTGCTTGTGCTCGTGCAGTACGTTTGAAACTCACTGCATGGGGCAGGTACCGGTACAATAGAACCACAGAGAGACTTCTTGATTTTAAGCAGAAGCGTGCAATCACTCGCCATGTCATCCGTGACGCTAAATGCACTTGCTGGCGAGATTATGTCTCCACCATCACCTCTGCTTCCTCTATGAGTGCAGTCTGGAAAAAAGTACGAAAACTGAGTGGTAAATATTCTCCTGACCCGGCTCCTGTTCTGCGAGTTGCCGGTGTTGATATAGCAAACCCACTAGATGTTGCCAATGAAATTGGTAATCATCTGGTCTGTATTTCTCAGGGACTCCATCTATGCCCCTCATTTCTTTCCTCAAAGTCTACCAGAGAGTTAGCACCCTTGGACTTTTCTTCTCTCAGAGAAGAACAGTATAATGTGCCTTTTACACTTCAAAAACTGGAGGCAACACTCTCAGCTTGCCGATCATCGGCAGCTGGGCCCGACGACATTCATATTCGTATGCTACAACATTTACATCAGTCAGCCCTTGCAGTCCTATTACGCCTTTACAATCTTACTTGGTCACAAGGAGTTCTTCCACAGCTGTGGAAATCCACCATTGTTCTCCCTTTCCACAAACCAGGCACTACGGGACATGAAACCTCCCACTATCGTCCCATTGCTCTTACCAGTGCAGTTTGCAAAGTGATGGAACGTCTAGTAAATAGACATTTAGTGTGGTATTTAGAGACACACAACAGTCTCTCCACTCGTCAATATGGCTTTCATAAGGGACGTTCTACCATAGACCCCTTACTACGCTTGGATACGTATGTTCGTAATGCCTTTGCGAATAACCACTCAGTTATTGCCATATTTTTTGACCTTGAGAAGGCATATGACACAACTTGGAGGTATAATATTTTAGCCCAAGCCCACTCCTTAGGCCTTCGAGGCAATCTAATATCCTTCCTTAAGAACTTTTTAACTGACAGGCATTTCCGTGTTCGGGTTAATAATGTGCTCTCCCCGGACTTTATCCAAGCTGAAGGTGTCCCCCAGGGATGTGTTCTGAGCACAACACTTTTTCTCCTTGCTATTAATGATTTGGCCTCTAGTCTTCCATCAAATATTTGGTCATCACTATGTTGATGACTTCGCTATTGCCTGTGCAGGTGCTGACTGTCACCTTATTACAGTTTCTCTCCAGCATGCAGTCAATCGTGTTTCCAATTGGGCCACCACACGTGGGTTTAAATTTTCCAGCACTAAAACCCACCAAATTACTTTCACTAGACGCTCTGTCATCTCCGATCATCCTTTGTACCTCTATGGCTCCTGTATCCCTGAACGTGATACAGTCAAGTTTCTGGGCCTCCTCTTTGATCGTAGGTTATCCTGGAAACCTCACATTACCTCTCTGAAGGCAACTTGTCACAGCCGGCTGAACCTTCTTAAAACCCTTGCTCATCTTTCATGGGGAGCTGATCGTCGAACCCTCCTTCGCCTACATTCCACCCTTATCTTATCGAAACTTGATTATGGTGACCAGATCTATTCAGCGGCATCTCCTGCTACTCTCTCTAGCCTTAACCCCATTCATCACCAAGGATTACGTTTATGCCTTGGTGCTTTTTGCTCTTGCCCTGTCGAGAGCCTCTATGCAGAAGCGAACGTTCCATCCTTATCCGATCGCCATGATACCCATTGCCTTCACTACTATGTACGCTCTCATGATCTCCGCAATCCTGCCATTTATAGAATGGTCACTGATATTAGTAGACATTCTTTATTTGTTCGCCACCCCTGTTTACTCCGTCCCTTCTCTCTTCGCCTTCATTCGCTCTTGTCTTCTCTTCAATTACCACCTTTCTATGTACATGTAGCATCTCACTTTTCCCTACCCCCCTGGGAAGTTCCAGCTGTTCGAGTCTGTTCTTTCTCTCTCCCTTGCTCAAAAGCCCAACTGTCTACGGTCGCTTCCCGCTCTCTTTTTCTTGACCACTTTCACTCTCACTCTCATGCCATTGCTGTGTACACAGATGGCTCTAAGTCTTCTGACGGCGTAGGATTCGCAGCAGTGTTTCTGGACAGCGTCGAACAAGGGCATTTACTATCTTCGGCTAGTATTTTTACTGCTGAATTGTATGCCATCCTTACAGCACTTATCCGTATTGCATCTATGCCTGTGTCATCATTTGTGGTTGTTTCAGACTCCCTTAGTGCTTTACAGGCTATACAGAAATTTGATACACCTCACCCCTTAGTCCTCCGTATCCAACTTTGGCTACGCCGCATCTTTACCAAGCATAAAGATATTGTTTTTTGTTGGGTCCCTGGTCATGTTGACGTACAGGGCAATGAACAGGCAGACACTGCTGCGCGGTCAGCAGTACATGACCTACCAGTTTCATGTAGAGGTATTCCATTTACGGACTATTTTGCTGCAATATCTTCCCAACTTCACACCCGTTGGCAACAACGTTGGTCTACTATGCTCGGCAACAAACTTAATCTATTAAACCGAGTATAGGTTACTGGCCGTCTTCTTATCACCAGTGTCGAGGTTGGGAGACTACTCTCTCCCGTCTTCGCATTGGCCATACTCGTCTTACTCATGGATATCTCATGGAGAGGCGCCCTGCTCCTCTCTGTGAGAATTGCCAAGTTCCATTATCAGTCAGCCACATTCTGTTGGACTGCCCACTTTATCAACGAGCACGCAGAATTTACCTCCATCGTCGTCTTCGCTCTGCTGCTCTCTCTTTACCTTCCCTTCTCGCTGATGGACCCACCTTTCATCCAGACTCTCTCATTGACTTTTTGACAACAACTGACTTACTTCACAAATTCTGATACCTTCAGCCCATTCTACTTCAATCTCTTGTTACCCTCTACCCCCGTACTATCCCCTGCCCCGCTGTTTTCTGTAACCTACTGATCATCCCTCCTCCCTTCTGCCATCCAATACCCTCGCTTCCTTCCCTACCCTGCAGTGCTGTATAGCCCTTGTGGCTTAGCGCTTCTTTTTTATTATAATAATAATAATATCACTTGGGAAGGGAAGAGTCCCAGTTCAACGAGGAGTGAGGTATTCCTTACCGCTAGTTGTGGTGAACAAGGCATACTAAATTGGCACTCCCACAATGCACTGCAGCCTCCCCGATAGTTTTTATACTCTGCACACTGAGCACACAGACTCGTTCTCTCACATGTAGGCCTACCAGCTTTCTCCCACCAGATTTGAAGGCGCTAGAATTTTGGCATAGTATTACAGGACCGACACTGGCTTGCAAGTCACAGTATTACAGGACCGACAGTGAAAGGGTTAATGGAAATTAGTACAGGTCCTCCATCACAAAGCCAGCATCATTGGGACCTGTAGTGTGCCAGATTACTGAGTTTGCTGGATTACAGAGTGGTTAGGTTAGAATACACCTAATAAAATTAACCAACTTGACTTACACAAAGTTCATTGAACATCGGCAAAATTGAGCTCAATTTCAAGGTACTTTTCACCATGAAAGTAATCAAGATCATGTCTATTTCTGTAATATATCTTCCATTCTATCAAATGAGTGCAAAAAAATGTGAACCATTCATCTACAATCATAAAAACCATACGAAAATACATGTATACTGCAAAGAGGGGGCTAGTGCTTGAGAAGTGAACTCCCTTATTTATTGTCCATCTTTTTTATTTTTGTTGTACGTTAAGAAGTATCATTCCATCATACATTGCCCAAGCTTCAATGAGATAACCCAACACAACCGAGAAAAAAAAATATTTACCAAAAATCATATATGGCAAGCCCAAGCAAGGTACTGGAAATAAGTCACTTTGTCTGACTTTTCTGGGTTATCCTAGATTCTCTATACATACGCTGCTATGTATGATAACCTATGTAACTGTATCTGTGTATACATGAATAAACTTATTTACTTCTAGTCTGTCAACTGAGTACAAGAAACCACCAATTCACTTATTTCAACTACCCAATAAAGTGGTCAGAAATTGGCAATTTGGCCAATTTCACACAAATTTCAACAGATGCCAATTTCAAAATAGGGTCCAGAGTAAACAATGTAGACATTCCAGGCACTAAAATAACATTTTCTCTGTTCATTAGTCACGGCTCCAGGCCCCTCTTATATTACTCTTGCTTACCATTTGGAATTTTTATTCACAAAACAATAGAAGATTTACTGTTATGCAGACTACTGCATTATTGTAATAATTGTATAAATAATGTCAACCCATTCTTGACTCCGTATTGGAATTTGGACTGGCAAGCAGACAGATATTGGACGGTGACGTCATTTGTTTACTCTTGAGCTTCGCTAAAGAATAGAACACTTTTGCTACTGTGAGTGCGATTTCAAGGTACTTTTCATGAAGAAAGCAATCAAAATCATATCTATTTCTGTAATATATCTTTCATTCTATGAAATGAGATTGAAAAAATGAGAATATAACCATAAAAACCATACAAAAATATACCGTTAAGTGGCCGCTAATGGCTGAGAAGTGAACTCTGCTATTTATGGTCTGATTTCTTTCATTTTTGGTGTACGTTAAGAAGTATCTTTCCATCACACATTGCCCAAGTTTGAATAAGATAACCCAACAAACAACTGAGAAAATAATAATAATAATATTATTATAATAATAATAATAATATTATAATAATAATAATAATAATAATAATAATAATACAGTGGTCCCTCAATAATCGTCCGGCCTGAAAGTTGTCCATTTCGGAAATAGTCCTGTTTTTTTGTCAAAATATTGGCTTGGAAATGGTCCGGTAACTCGCTAATAGTCCTTCATCCCGGACGCGTACTCACACTCTGAGCCACCTCGAACCGCCTCGGCCTTTCCTTCCCAGCCAGTGTGCCATTGTTTACCAGTGAGCGACGGTCCCCTCATGTGCTCCAGTACTCGAAGTTATTATTGGTGTGGATAAATGAGAAACAATTAGCAGGAGATAGTCTTATGACGTTGCTTATTTGTGAAAAGGCTAGGCAGTTGCACGACGATCTGAAAAAGAAATTGCCTGCAACTAGTGATGATGTGAGTGAATTTAAGGCCAGCAAAGGCTGGTTTCAGAGATTTAAGAAGCGTACTGGCATACACAGTGTGGTAAGGCATGGTGAGGCTGCCAGTTCGGACCACAAGGCGGCTGAAAAATATGTGCATGAATTCAAGGAGTACATAAACAGTGAATGACTGAAACCTGAACAAGTGTTCAATTGTGGTGAAACAGGCCTCTTTTGGAAGAAAATGCCAAAGAGGACCTACATTACTCTGGAAGAAAAGGCGCTGCCAGGACAGAAGCCTATGAAAGACAGGCTGACACTAATGTTCTGTGCTAATGCTAGTGGGGATTTCAAAGTGAAGCCGTTACTAGTGTACCATTCTGAAAATCCCAGTGTGTTCAAGAAAAACAATGTTATGAAGAGTAAATTGTGTGTGTTTTGGAAATCTAATAGTAAGGCATGGGTCACAAGGGAAATTTTTGTAGAGTGGTTCAATGAAGTGTTTGGCCCTAGTGTGAAGAATTACCTCCTGGAAAAGAAATTGGATCTCAGGTGCCTCCTAGTAATGGACAATGCACCTGCTCATCCTCCAAACTTGGATGACCTAATTCTGAAGGAGTTTGGGTTCATCACAGTAAAGTTCTTGCCCCCGAATACCACTCCTCTCCTCCAGCCCATGGACCAGCAGGTCATTGCAAACTTTAAAAAGCTCGCCACCAAAGCAATGTTTGCAAGGTGCTTGAATGTGACCTCAGACATTTCAGTATTCTCCATTGCATAAGCCTTATAGGTAAGGCTTGGGAGAGAGTAACTACCAGGACTTCGAACTCTGCTTGGAGAAAATTGTGGCCAGATTGTGTCCACAAGAGGGATTTTGAAGGATTTGGGGCTGACCCTGATGAACCTATGTCAGTTGTTAAATCCATTGTGGCACTGGGGAGTTCCATGGGGTTGGATGTGAGTTTGGAGGATGTGGAAGAGCTGGTGGAGGACCACAACGAAGAGCTAACCAGTGAGGAGCTGCAAGAGCTTCAGCAGGAAGAGCAACAGATTGCAGCTCAGAATCTTGCTGCAGAGGAGGAGGAAGAGAGATGGAGGAAGGTGCCTTCTTCAGAAATTAAGGAGATTTTTGAAATGTGGGGTAGGATGGAAAGATTTATGGAGAAACATCACCCAGAGAAGGATGTTGCAAGCCATATCGGCAACTTGTACAGTGACAGAGTCTTGGCCCATTTTAGGGAAGTTTTAAAGAGACGCCAGAAACAGAGCTCTCTGGACAGTTTTTTTGTGAGACAGGACTCCAGTGACTCTCAAGGTGGTCCTAGTGGCATTAAGAAACAGAGAAGAGAAGTAACCCCAGAAAAGCAATTGGTACCCGAGGTGTTGATGGAAGGGGATTCCCCTTCCAAACAGTAATTAATCCAATCAGTCTCCTTCTCCAGTCTTCCATACACAAAGAAGAATCGCCAATAAAGGTAAGTGTTATTCTGTTAATGTTTAATTCATCATGTGCCACTGTATTGTTTATGTACTACATCTATATTTCATGTAAAAAAATTTTTTGTTTTAATACTTCTGGAACGGATTAACTGAATTTACATTATTTCTTATGGGGAAAATTGATTCGTAAATCGTCCATTTCGATAATAGTCCCACTTCCAGGAACGGATTATGGACGATTATTGAGGGACCACTGTAATAATATCTTTATTTACTACACATACATGTACAAGGTATACAGGCCTAGCTGACATCAGTGACATACTACTATATAGAAAGCCACTTGTTATGCAGAGTATTTCAAGAAAATTAGGTCAGTGTCCCAGGATAACACCCACACTAGTCGACTAACACCCAGGTACCCATTTACTGATGGGTAAATATAGACAACAGTTGTAAAGAAACACGCCTAATGTTTCTACCCTGGCTGGGAATCAAATATTTACCAAAAATCATATATGGCTAACCCAAGCCAGGTACTAGAAATAAGCCACATTGACTTTTTTGGGTTATCCTAGGTTCTCTACACATATGCTGCTATGTGTGATAAACTATATAGAGAAAATAACTTTTGTTTCAGGTTTATGGTATCGTATGAGTGTATATCACAGTTAGCCCTGTGCTATATTCTGTTTTCTCTAATATAAGCCCCCAAGACAGGGCTAGGAGAATGGTATTTGTATGCCATATCCTCTTCATACCTCCGTCAAACTGCTTGGTACTATGCCAAATATTATTTATTCTGGAGTATTTAACCCCTTGATTGTCACGGTCGTATATATACGTCATAGGAGATACCATGTTTGACGTATCTATACGCATAAATTCTAGCGGCTTCAGATCAAGCAGGAGAAAGCTGGTAGGCCCACATGTGATAGAATGGGTCTCCATGGTCAATGTGCATCATATAAAAAAATCGGGGAGCCAAAGGTGCATTGTGGGAATGCCATTTCAGTCGTCCTTTTTCAACATGTCTAGCGGTAAAAAATATGTGACTCCCCAGCAAATCTGGGACTCTTCTCTTCCCCAGTGATGCTCTAACACAGATGGAAGTGTCAGTGAAGATCAATTTCATGATTTTGAGGAGTTTGAGACCAAAAGTAATGGAGGAGGAGGAGGAGGAAGAAGAGGAGGAGGAGGAAGAAGAGAAGGAAGAAGAGGAGGAGGAGGAAGAAGAGGAGGAGGAGGAGGAAGAGGAGGAGGAAGAGGAGGAGGAGGAATAGGAGGAGGTGGTGGAAGAGGAGGTGGAGGAATGGGAGGAGGAGGAGGAAGAGGAGGAGGAGGAATAGGAGGAGGAGGAAGAAGAGGAGGAGGAGGAAGAAGAGGAGGAGGAGGAAGAAGAGGAGGAGGAAGAAGAGGAGGAGGAGGAGGAAGAAGAAGAGGAGGAGGAAGAAGAGGAGGAAGAAGAGGAGGAGGAGGAAGAAGAGGAGGAGGAAGAAGAGGAAGAGGAAGAAGAGAAAGAAGAGGAAGAAGAGAAAGAAGAGGAAGAAGAGGAAGAGGAGGAAGAAGAAGAATACGTAATAATAATAATATGTTCCCTTGAAGCATGAAAAACAGTCCACCCCATGACAGTGACAAGATAAGGGGAGATAACATCTGATAAGAGCTGACGTTTGACGAGCATAAACGAGGGTGGAGGGAGGGTGCAGCTGATAAGAAAAGATTAGATGACCATTGCCCTTCCTTTGTTTTTGCTGGTACACAAACATTTCTGTCTGTCTATTTGTCTGTCTGTCAAGCTCCCTGTCTATCCCTCTAGCTCTCTGTCTCAGAGAGAGCCACAAGACTGCGTCATCATCACCTTTAATCATATCTTCATGCAGAGTATAGCACTTTGTCTGGATTTTTTTGGGTTATCCTAGGTAATTTACACTATGTATACTTGTATTTATGTGTACCTGTGAGACAGAGATAGACAGACAGATAGAAAGAGAGAGACAGATTGAAAGAGATAGAATGAGGGAGAAAGATAATTAGATAGAATGGAGGGGAAGCAGCATCCCACCCCATTGTTTTGACAGGCGGTAGGGGGAGTGACTAATGAGACAATATGTCATTTTGACAGCTGCCGACTCCTGACTCAAAACAATTATAAGCCACACACTCACACACAAGACAAGCTTGCTGAATGAAGATAATAGCAGTTATATGAAAGTATCTAGTGACTATATATGTGTATATATATTACAGAAACCAGAAGGAAGAATGGAAGGCAGGAATGAAGGAAGGATGAGATGAAAGGAAAGAAAAAAGTAAGGAAAGATGAAGGAATGTAGGAAGGAAGGTAGGAAAGGAATGCAGGAAGGAATGATGACACATGACCATTTACCTAGGATAACTTCGTAACACAACTGCCTGCTAATGCTTTGAAGAAAACTGCTGAGACGAGGTGTTTTGTCTTTGCACATAAAAAAAAAACTTCCACAAAAATGCACACACACTGGTTTTATGTGTGAGGAGTGTAAAACACCATTGCGTGTGACGCCATGTTTCAAAGACTTACACAAGCTGCAGAACTTCTAGGAATATGTCTAGTGACTGTATATTGGTGTATATATATTATAGAACAATAGTAATAAACAATTTTTTGTATTGTTTGTTTTTGTAAACAAGTTTTGTGAACAATATATTGATAATTATGTTTGTGTGCTTATTGTGTTGTATACAATGAGTATATATATGTACATTGCACCTTACTTTGGTCTCACAGGCCACATAAGTTATGTGAAAAAAACAACAAACCTTCAAATACAAGTAAATCAGAGTTTACCGGGTGAGTGGCAGTCGCCTCTGTTGCCATACGCGGCTCATTTTCTGCAAACTTCATGCCTCTATATCTGGGTAAGTACTGATGGGAAATGTTTTTTTTTTTTGACTAAAACAATCAGAAAAATAATCTTAACATTTTCATAAGAAATTTTTTTGTTTTTCGAATATTTTGCGACACCAGGAGACACTTCAGGATTAGGCCTTTCGACAGTCAAGGGGTTAACATGTTTTATGTTATTTATATTATTTATTATGTCGTATTAGATCAATTGTGATAGGCAAATAAGCTGTAGTGTTGATATTAGTGTAATAATAAAGCATATTCTCCTGCATCATGAGACTGAGCTCATGGCAACTGACAGTGGCTTCAAAGCCACCTTAACTTTAATGAATAATGTACTGTGTTGGTGCTTTACATAATGAGAAACATTTCTTTTATTCATTGGAACCATGGCTAGGGCTAAAAGTAAGCAGGTTATAACAATAAATGGAGAAAAATAAATTGGAATGACTTATACAGCAAGTAGTGCCACCAAACAGTACCAGCAGGTTGTTGTGGCGACCCTGGAAATTTGAAATTATGCTAGCCAAAATTAGTGCCGAATAACTGAAGGAACCGAATAACTGATTGCCGGATTTGTGATGGCGGACCTGTATTACTATTTATTTAATAAAATTGGGACTGGTGCTTCCCACTAACAATGAGAATCTTATGTTCTGGAAAACACATCAAGGCTGAAAATTTGAAGCCATTCAGAAGAAACATTCTCCAGTTATAGCATGGATTATAACTTTTCCAAATTTAACTGTTTTATTATATTGACAAATTTGCCCACACACATACAAGCATCTGTTTATCAGGTGCATCAGCTATTAAGGGAGGGGCGAGCAGAATCACCAACTTTTTTTTTTATCAGATTTCAGTGGGATTGTGGCAGTGGATTAAGCAGCTTAAGAAACATATAGGCTGTGTTTGTTTTGACTGTTAGCCCTCAAGTTAGATAGAAAAAAAATATTTTTGCACAATTTTATGGGTCCTAGGACTTCCCAGTTTCTACTAAATTGAGAAGGTGTACAGTGCTCTAGTTGACATCAGATGAAAGATAAAGGCTAGATTAATAATGACCCAGAGCCGTTTAGCGATAATGTCAGTAGATTCCATAAAAAAATGTTGAAGTTTGCAATTTTGTTTTTATTGTTTTTTTTGTGTACTAAAAAATCATTAAAAACAAAGCTGTAAATAGCATCACAAATCCACTGTGGGTGTTTGTAGAACCATCATTCCTCAATAACATCTGCAAAAATCATGACAGTCCTATTAATATTTATCGAAGGCGAGGGATTACAGTGTCAGTAACTTATTACTGATTTATTATTGATTTTGTTTGGTGTGAAACTCTACGGTTACCGCACTCCAAATCTGAGCGTGTTGCACCCCCTCCTTGCTTGTTGACAGCCTGACGGCTACCAAGGGAGACACTGACTGCGCTCCACACTTGAGCCAGCACAGAAGATGCCATGTAGAGTATTTACAATAAAACAGTCATAAAAATCATAATTTTTGGAGGAAAAAAAACATTAATTACCAACATGTATTTTTGCTGACAGCAGCAACAGAAAAAGTACATTTAATGAAAAACATACTTAGAAATACAATAGAAACAAGCAGATTACTTCAAAATGTTGCCAGAATTTTGCACTATTTTTCAGTAAGAAAATTTTTTTTTCATAATTTTTCAGTTTTAATTTCCTGAAACTGGAAAAAGGCTTGCCCGTCCCTTAATGTTAAAGTTGTTCAGAAAAGGCAGAATTAAATATATTTGAAAGTGATTTAATAGGGTAAAAATTGTAAACAATTTTACCCAAAGTTGTCAGATGTGAACCTACTTTGTCATCATTGGAGAAGGTACTGTCTTTGAACAGTTGGCACCTACACACTTCATTTTCACTCTCTGCTATCACTGGACATTTAAACATTTGAAGCAAACCAGGAGAGCCTTTTGAAAGTTATCAGACCCATTCCTGGAACTTTGGAATGGGTTTAACAACTTTGGTCTTAGGTCATTTGCACATGACAATAGTTGCATGAATTTTGCCCTAATTACCATACACCAGTGTTGAAAAGTTGAAGCTGATCTGATTGAGGACTCAGGTTATAAAAAAAAATAGGAAAAAAATAAATTAACCACTGAAAGTTTTCCCTTTGGGATACCTAATTACTGTGCTCTTCAGTAATGTACCTTTATTTTTGGGTAATATACTGTATTACAGTTTATTCTTAGTATATCTGGTAGTGTTGTCGATGCAGCAGATTAAGTCTACTGCGTGAGGCATTTGTCCATATCCGGAAATATCATCGACACAGTGGACCTACTCTGCTGTCCCTGATACATACCTTGACGCAACGAATTTTTCTTTAAGCGAACACTACTTTCCCTATTAATCTGTTTCACTGAGGTTTTACTACAGTCTCTCCTCACTTAATGATGGAGTTCCGTTCTGAAGAGTAGGTCGATAAACGAATTGGTCGTTAAGTGAGGAGCATACAGAACTGGTAGTGGGTTTGTGTCAGCCGTCTTTAGATATTGTTTTAATGTCACATTTACACTATAACATTTTTAGTATACAGCCTCTCCTCACTTAACAACTGAGTTTCGTTCCCAAGACCACGTTGTTAAACAAATTTGTTGCTAAGTGAGGAGCATACTATAATGGTAGTGAGTTTGTGTCAACCATCTTTGATATTGTTTTACTGTCACCTCTGCATCATTTATAACATTTCTGGTATATTTTTGAATGTTTATACTGTAGTGTACTGTATATTGAAATACAGAGTAGAGGACGTATATATACGTTTTATTTTTCCTGCCTTTAAATTTGGCACGATTGGCCTGAGATGCCTTGTCAGCATAGAATGGGTCCTAACACTCAGTGTGAGTGGTATTAAAAAAATCTGGGACCACTTAGTACCTTGTGTGGGAGTGCCAGTTAAACTGAGCACCAGCTAGAGCAAACAATGTGGTAAACACCAAGGATTCACTGATGTAATGTCATATTAACATTCCTCTTTTAAGAGGAAAGTGATGTTAACCCCAAGTTTAGGGTCTGTCTATCTCTGTCTTCCTCTGTCTATCTGTCTGTCTATCTCTGTCCATCTCTATCAATCTCTGCCTCTGTCTACCTCTGTCTCTGTCTATCTGTCTCTGTCTCTATCTGTCTTTGTCTATCTGTCTCTGTATCTCTTTCAATCTGTCTCTTTTTCTATCTGTCTGTCTATCTCTGTCTCACAGGTACACATAAATACAAGTATACATAGTATAAATTACCTATGATAACCCAAAAATCCAGACAAAGTGTTATACTCTGCTTGAAGATGTTAGTAAAGGTGATGACGCAGTCTTGTGTCTGTCTCTGAGACAGAGCTAGATGGATACACAGATAGACAGATAGACAGACAGACATGTTTGTGTACCAGCGAAAACAAAGGAGGGCGATGCTCATCAAATATCACCTCTAATCTTTTCTTATCAGCTGCTCCCTCCCACACCCTCATGTATGCTCATCAAAGGTCAGCTCTTATCAGATGTTATCTCATCTTATGTCACTGTCAGGGGTGGACTTTGTTTTTCATGCTTCAAGGCAACTTATTACTGTATTTTATTATTATTATTATTATTATTATTATTATTATTATTACCTATTATTATTATGTATTATTCTTCTCCTTCTTCTCCTTCTCCTTCTTCTCCTTCTCCTTCTTCTCCTTCTTCTTCTTCTTCTTCTTCTTCTTCTTCTCCTTCTCCTTCTTCTTCTTCTCCTTCTCCTTCTTCTCCTTCTCCTTCTTCTCCTTCTCCTTCTCCTTCTTCTCCTTCTCCTTCTCCTTCTCCTTCTCCTCCTTCTCCTTCTCCTCCTTCTCCTCCTTCTACTCCTCCTCCTCCTTCTCCTCCTTCTCCTCCTTCTCCTCCTCCTTCTCCTCCTCCTTCTTCTCCTCCTTCTTCTTCTCCTCCTTCTTCTTCTCCTCCTTCTTCTTCTCCTTCTCCTCCTCCTCCTCCTCCTCCTCCTCCTCCTCCTCCTTCTCCTCCTTCTCTTCTCCTCCTTCTCTTTCTCCTCCTCCTCTTTCTCCTCCTCCTCTTCCTTCTCCTCCTCCTCTTCCTCCTCCTAATCCTCTTCCTCCTCCTCCTCATCCTCTTCCTCCTCTCCTCCTCCTCTTCCTCCCTCCTCCTCCTCTTCCTCCTCCTCCTCCTCTTCCTCCTCCTCCTCCTCTTCCTCCCTCCTCCTCCTCTTCCTCCTCCTCCTCCTCATCCTCCTCCTCCTCCTCTTCTTCCCTCCTCCTCCTCTTCCTCCTCCTCCTCCTCTTCCTCCCCTCCTCCTCTTCCTCCTCCTCCTCCTCTTCCTCCTCCTCCTCTTCCTCCTCCTCCTCCTCTTCCCTCCTCCTCCTCCTCTTCCTCCTCCTCCTCCTCTTCCTCCTCCTCCTCCTCTTCCTCCTCCTCCTCCTCTCTCCTCCTCCTCCTCCTCTTCCTCCTCCTCCTCCTCTTCTTCCTCCTCCTCCTCCTCCTCCTCATCCTCCTCCTCCTCTCCTCCTCCTCCTCCTTCTCTTTCTCCTCCTTCTCCTTCTCCTCCTCCTCCTTCTCCTCCTCCTCCTCCTCCTTCTCCTCTTTCTCCTCCTTCTCTTTCTCCTCCTTCTCTTTCTCCTCCTCCTCCTCCTCCTCCTCCTCTTCCTCCTCCTCCTCCTCCTCCTCCTCTTCCTCCTCCTCCTCCTCCTCTTCCTCCTCCTCCTCTTCCTCCTCCTCCTCCTCTTCCTCCTCCTCCTCTTCCTCCTCCTCCTCCTCCTCTTCCTCCTCCTCCTCCTCTTCCTCCTCCTCCTCCTCTTCCTCCTCCTCCTCCTCTTCCTCCTCCTCCTCCTCCTCCTCCTCCTTCTCCTCTTTCTCCTCCTTCTCTTTCTCCTCCTTCTCTTTCTCCTCCTCCTCCTCCTCCTCCTCCTCCTCCTCCTCTTCATCTTCCTCCTCCTCCTCCTCCTGAATGTTATTATATACTTCCACATATCCAAAACATTGCTGGGACATATAATTACTTTGTATATATTCCAAGACAATAGTAAATGACCAAGGCAGGTGTAAGTGTCCACCTGTCAGTGTGTTTGTGACAATTTGAGTACAATTTCAGTACCTAATACTAGTGTCAAAACAAAGATTGGTTATGAAATGACAAGAATTACTACAAATTGTAATTATCAGAACATAAAAATTACATAAAATAATATGAAAAATAGAAAAAAAGGTATATCGGCAACACTTCTGCAAGCGGCAGGACTCGATGTTGCTGTCACATGAGCATCCAGTGCCAACTTCTCGGCCTCATATCTCGGTAAGTACTGATCCTAAATTTTTGTTTTTATTCTAAAATATAAAGCTCATCACAGAAACCAAGGATCACAGAACAGCCAGCTTCCTCTTTCAGAGACTCGGTGTTGCAATCCAGCAGGGAAATGCCTGCAGCATTCTGGGCATGCAGCCCACCACCAGGGAGCTGGACAAAATATTTGTGATGTTGGCTCTAAGATGTTATTTATGTTATTCCCCTTTCTGTTGTATATTTGTTAATGTATTTTGTTTATAAATAAAGTTCACAGAGAATATAGTACTGCAGTATTTTTTAAATGTAAGGCAAATCCATCACTTGTTCAGTATATCAGGTGCATCTTGTGCTGTAAAATCCGTATACCGCTAATTTGTATCGTATTTTCAGAGTCAACGTCAGATATCAGAAGAGAGCGAGACTTGAATTTGGGACAAAATTAGGAATGAATTCGCCATTTTAGACCTGAACAAGACTAACACGGTATCTATGTGAGCTTCGAGACATGTTATCAGTATGGCATTGTTACTGCACACTTTACTTTGTCTTGTGACTTGATAATTAAGGTTAAAGTGAATTTAAATAAACAGAAGCAAAATTACAAGATATGTATTTTTATATTCATTAAACTAGTATTTTCATGATCATACTCAATGTTTAGAATAGTTTTTCTATTATAAATTGATACTTTACTATGAATGGTGGTCGGGTTGTGCTGAAAACTGTTCAGATTAATATATAATTATGTAATATGGTTCACATCTGGATATTTTGCATTTCCAAAGTAGTTTTATTAATATGAATATATTTAGTTTTAATTATTTGTATATTTAATTATATTATTTATTTACTAGTTTATTTAAATTAAATGAGATGAAAGGATATTAGATAATTGTGGCATAATAATTTTTCTAAATGATTAGATTAATTTATCAGAAAGTAAATAAAAATTTTATTTATGGTAATTTTTAACAAAATGTTATACTATGATGCTCTAGAATCATAATTTGGCTAAATGTGAATAGATGCTAGAGAACCAATGATATACAGTTGTACTTAATTGAAAATACACATATCACACTATTGTCTTGTTTTAACAACATTGAATCTATGAAGCTCTTGAGGACAGCTTATGGTGAACAATTATGGATCTTATATGATAAATGGAATTGAATATTTTATATCCTGACCCTGAAGAATGGGAGTTAGTGTTATTCCTAAATATCTGTATTCTTTATTCCAAAATACAGTGATGCCTGACCGATGTGAAAGAATTAACAAGAAAAGTTTCCAAATACCATCAACTACAACAATATCTTATAACTGTTAACTGAAGAGCTGCTAAAAGGACTCTTAAAAAGTTTTTGTTTTCAGAGTGGTAGGTTAATGGAATGATTTACAAGAAGCAGTGGTAAGTCCTACAGCCACTGCAACAGACTCAGAGCCAGACTTTGATCTTTCAAGACCCTAAGATAAGTCAAATTTAGGAGGCCCCAAAAAAACTGCATGTCACAATAAATAATGGTAAAATATAATAATTATAATAATAATAGTAATAATAATAATCTTTATTTCTACAAATACATGTACAGTGTATACAGACCATAGCTGACATCAGTGACATACTGTGTAGAAAGCCCCTTGTAATGCAGAGCATTTTAGGCAAATTAAGTCGATTTTGTCCCCAGGATAAGATTCACGCCAGTTGACTAACACCCAGGTACCTAATTTACCGATAGGTGAACATGGACAGCAGGTATCTTAAGGAAACACACCTAAATGTTTTCACTCGTACCTAGGATCAAACCATGAACCTGACATTGTGAGCTGAGTGCACTAGCTACTGAGCTACAGGAAACATGCCTAAATGTTTTCACTTGTACCTAGGATCGAACCACGAACCTGACATTGTGAGCTGAGTGCACTAGCTACTGAGCTACGGGACACCTCATAAGAAGGAAAAATATTTGAGGTCTCTCATATTGTTAAGCCTTAAACTGTAGCTTAGTTTATACACAAGTCCAGGTCTGAATAAACTATATACTGAACACAGGACAGAAAGAGTTCAGCTCCACTTCTGTAGCTACAAATACTGTATTTTACAGTGTTGAAGATGCTATTTCTTTCCAAAAATAAGTCGTGAAAATTTACCCAGCATCATGGAGGCTGAAGGTTACACAAGAACATAAGAAAGAATGAGCACTCCAGCAGGCTTATTGGCCCATGCTATGCAGGTCCAAATTACACCTGCATTGCTCAGAGGCCTCAGCCTAAGCCTAGAGAAATTTTCTGATACTAAACAGCAATCTAAGCTCCTGTATATGACCCAGTAATGAATTGTGTAAACTATTTTGTATAAAATAATTAATAACAAAAATATTCGTAAAAATTAATTGGTGCTTAGCAGCGGTAGGCTAAAGTTAACCAGGTGATGGTGTCAGATGAACTACGGCAGTATAAATAGGATAATTCACCTGTTTACCATCAAATCACCCAGTAATAATATATTTATTCAACTCAAATGGTCCTGATATCAACGCCTAAACAGTCCAAACATGTACATGTATATACGTTCTTATCGCTAGCACCCCAAATGTATATATACGTTTCATTTTTCATTCATTCAAAATTGGTGCGATAGGCCTGAGTTGCCTAGACATGAGAGAATGGGTATGCTCACTCAGTGTGTGCCGTATGAAAAAAATCGGGAATGCCTGGGTACCACATGGTAGGTCCAGTTGCATTCAGCTCCATCTTGGGACAGCATCATGGCACATCCTTATGATTCACTCACGCCTCGTCATATTAACACTCTACTATTCGAGGAAAGTGATGTAGATCATGAGTTTAGTGGATCTGACACCAATGGGGCCAGTAACATTCAAGGAATTAGTGAAAATGTCGGCGATAACCCAGATGGCCCTCAGCCCATCACCTCTGGGGTAGCCACACCTGACTCTGGGCCAAGCACCTCTGGGGTGGCCAGTGTGGCCATAGCAGACCCTAGGCCAAGCACTTCTGGGGTGGCCAGTGTGGCCACACAAGACCCTGGGCCAAGCACCTCTGGAGTGGCGAGTTTTACCCATAGGCAACTTCGCAAGAGAAAACTATCATTTTCCCGGTGTTTTAGAAATAGTGAAAGTGATGTAAGTGATGATGAGATTCATTTTATGCCATTAGAGGATTCGTCTAGTGATAGTGAAGTTCATTATTCACCACTGAAGCGTACTTTTAGGCGTCATTATCTATGTTCAGGCAGTGTGCCATATGCAATCCCAAAGGGTCATGGCAGGTCACGATCCAAAACCCTGGCCATTGATAGTGAAAGTGATCATGAAGGCGAGTATGCGGGGATGGAGGAAGTAGTGGTGGGTGGCACTGTGCCTGGACCACATGGTGCAGTGGGTGGACAGACAAAGGACCGCCCGGCATCCCCTCAACCATGTGCTGCCTCCACTCCTGTCCCTCCTCCTGCTCCCCCACACCCCATGCCACAGGTCCAACCTGCACCATGTGATCATGAGTGGAACTGGACACAAAGTATATTCATACCACAGCCTTGTGATTTTGATGCAAGTGGAAGTGGCATCCAGCCAGAGTGTCCCCCAATGAATGAGTCTACAGAGTTAGACTACTGCCAGTTGTACTTTGATGAACCTATAATGAATTTGATAGAGACCCAGACAAACAATTATTACTGATTGAACATTAAAATGGTATAAAATACCGACAGGTTGTT